>NC_079194.1:17136728-17436728 GCF_029499605.1 Hyla sarda | reverse complement strand
TTTCAATGCTTGTAAGAGGTCATTGTTACGCCGAGCGCTCCGGGTCCCCGCTCCTCCCCGGAGCGCTCGCAACATCCTCGCAATTGCAGCGCCCCGGTCAGACCTGCTGACCGGGTGCGCTGCGATACCTCTCCCAGCCGGGATGCGATTCGCGATGCGGGTGGCGCCCGCTCGCGATGCGCACCCCGGCTCCCGTACCTGACTCGCTCTCCGTCGGTCCTGTCCCGGCGCGCGCGGCCCCGCTCCTTAGGGCGCGCGCGCCGGGTCTCTGCGATTTAAAGGGCCACTGCGCCACTGATTGGCGCAGTTGGCTTAATTAGTGTGTTCACCTGTGCACTCCCTATTTATACCTCACTTCCCCTGCACTCCCTCGCCGGATCTTGTTGCCATTGTGCCAGTGAAAGCGTTTCCTTGTGTGTTCCTAGCCTGTGTTCCAGACCTCCTGCCGTTGCCCCTGACTACGATCCTTGCTGCCTGCCCCGACCTTCTGCTACGTCCGACCTTGCTCTTGTCTACTCCCTTGTACCGCGCCTATCTCCAGCAGTCAGAGAGGTTGAGCCGTTGCTAGTGGATACGACCTGGTTGCTACCGCCGCTGCAAGACCATCCCGCTTTGCGGCGGGCTCTGGTGAATACCAGTAGCAACTTAGAACCGGTCCACCAGCACGGTCCACGCCAATCCCTCTCTGGCACAGAGGATCCACCTCCTGCCAGCCGAATCGTGACAGTAGATCCGGCCATGGATCCCGCTGAAGTTCCACTGCCAGTTGTCGCCGACCTCACCACGGTGGTCGCCCAGCAGTCGCAACAGATAGCGCAACAAGGCCACCAGCTGTCTCAACTGACCGTGATGCTACAGCAGCTACTACCACAGCTTCAGCAATCATCTCCTCCGCCAGCTCCTGCACCTCCTCCGCAGTGAGTGGCCGCTTCCGGCCTACGACTATCCTTGCCGGATAAATTTGATGGGGACTCTAAGTTTTGCCGTGGCTTTCTTTCACAATGTTCCCTGCACTTGGAGATGCTGTCGGACCAGTTTCCTACTGAAAGGTCTAAGGTGGCTTTCGTAGTCAGCCTTCTGTCTGGGAAAGCTCTGTCATGGGCCACACCGCTCTGGGACCGCAATGACCCCGTCACTGCCTCTGTACACTCCTTCTTCACGGAGATTCGAAGTGTCTTTGAGGAACCTGCCCGAGCCTCTTCTGCTGAGACTGCCCTGCTGAACCTGGTCCAGGGTAATTCTTCCGTTGGCGTGTACGCCATCCAATTCCGTACTCTTGCCTCCGAATTATCCTGGAATAATGAGGCCCTCTGCGCGACCTTTAAAAAAGGCCTATCCAGCAACATTAAAGATGTTCTGGCCGCACGAGAAATTCCTGCTAACCTGCATGAACTTATTCATCTAGCCACTCGCATTGACATGCGTTTTTCCGAAAGGCGTCAGGAGCTCCGCCAGGATATGGACTTTGTTCGCACGAGGCGTTTTTTCTCCCCGGCTCCTCTCTCCTCTGGTCCTCTGCAATCCGTTCCTGTGCCTCCCGCCGTGGAGGCTATGCAAGTTGACCGGTCTCGCTTGACACCTCAAGAGAGGACACGACGCCGCATGGAGAATCTGTGCCTGTACTGTGCCGGTACCGAACACTTCCTGAAGGATTGTCCTATCCGTCCTCCCCGCCTGGAAAGACGTACGCTGACTCCGCACAAAGGTGAGACAGTTCTTGATGTCAACTCTGCTTCTCCACGCCTTACTGTGCCTGTGCGGATATCTTCCTCTGCCTTCTCCTTCTCTACTATGGCCTTCTTGGATTCCGGATCTGCAGGAAATTTTATTTTGGCCTCTCTCATCAACAGGTTCAACATCCCGGTGACCAGTCTCGCCAGACCCCTCTACATCAATTGTGTTAACAATGAAAGATTGGACTGTACCGTGCGTTACCGCACGGAACCCCTCCTAATGTGCATCGGACCTCATCACGAAAAAATTGAGTTTTTGGTCCTCTCCAATTGCACTTCCGAAATTCTCCTTGGATTACCGTGGCTTCAACGCCATTCCCCAACCCTTGATTGGTCCACAGGAGAAATCAAGAGCTGGGGTACTTCTTGTTTCAAGGACTGTCTTAAACCGGTTCCCAGTACTCCCTGCCGTGACCCTGTGGTTCCCCCTGTAACCGGCCTCCCTAAGGCTTATATGGACTATGCTGACGTGTTTTGCAAAAAGCAAGCTGAGACTTTACCTCCTCACAGGCCTTATGACTGTCCTATTGACCTCCTCCCGGGCACTACTCCACCCCGGGGCAGAATTTATCCTATGTCCGCTCCAGAGACTCTTGCTATGTCTGAATACATCCAGGAAAATTTAAAAAAGGGGTTTATCCGCAAATCCTCCTCTCCTGCCGAAGCTGAATTTTTTTTTGTGTCCAAAAAAGATGGCTCCCTACGTCCTTGCATTGATTACCGCGGACTTAATAAAATCACGGTAAAGAACCGCTACCCCCTACCTCTTATCTCAGAACTCTTTGATCGCCTTCAAAGTGCCCACATCTTTACCAAACTGGACTTAAGAGGTGCTTATAATCTCATCCGCATCAGGGAGGGGGACGAATGGAAGACTGCATTTAACACCAGAGATGGACACTTTGAGTATCTGGTCATGCCCTTTGGCCTGTGCAACGCCCCTGCCGTCTTCCAAGACTTTGTTAATGAAATTTTTCGTGATCTCTTATATTCCTGTGTTGTTGTGTATCTGGACGATATTCTGATTTTTTCTGCCAACTTAGAAGAACACCGCCAGCATGTCCGCATGGTTCTTCAGAGACTTCGAGACAATCAACTTTATGCCAAAATGGAGAAATGTCTGTTTGAATGTCAATCTCTTCCTTTCCTAGGATACTTGGTCTCTGGCCAGGGATTACAAATGGACCCGGATAAACTTTCTGCCGTCTTAGATTGGCCACGCCCCTCCGGACTCCGTGCTATCCAACGTTTTTTGGGGTTCGCCAATTATTACAGACAATTTATTCCACACTTTTCCACTATTGTGGCTCCTATCGTGGCTTTAACCAAGAAAAATGCCAATCCCAAGTCCTGGTCTCCCCAAGCGGAAGACGCATTTAAACGGCTCAAGTCTGCCTTTTCTTCTGCTCCCGTGCTCTCCAGACCTGACCCATCTAAACCCTTCCTATTGGAGGTAGATGCCTCCTCAGTGGGAGCTGGAGCGGTCCTTCTACAAAAAAATTCTTCCGGGCATGCTGTTACTTGTGGGGTTTTTTTCTAGGACCTTCTCTCCGGCGGGGAGAAACTACTCCATCGGGGTTTGAGAACTACTGGCCATTAAATTGTCACTTGAGGAATGGAGGCATCTGCTGGAGGGATCAAAATTTCCAGTTATCATTTACACCGATCACAAGAATCTCTCCTATCTCCAGTCTGCCCAACGGCTGAACCCTCGCCAGGCCAGGTGGTCGTTGTTCTTTGCCCGTTTTAACTTTGAAATTCATTTTCGCCCTGCCGACAAGAACATTAGGGCCGATGCCCTCTCTCGTTCCTCGGATGCCTCGGAAGTAGAGGTCTCTCCGCAACACATCATTCCTCCTGACTGTCTGATCTCCACTTCTCCAGCCTCCATCAGGCAAACTCCTCCAGGGAAGACCTTCGTTTCTCCACGCCAACGTCTCGGGATTCTCAAATGGGGTCACTCCTCCCACCTCGCAGGCCATGCGGGCATCAAAAAGTCCTTGCAACTCATCTCTCGTTTCTATTGGTGTCCGACTCTGGAGACGGATGTTGTTGATTTTGTGCGGGCCTGTACTATCTGTGCCCGGGATAAGACTCCTCGCCAGAAGCCTGCTGGTCTCCTTCATCCTCTGCCTGTCCCCGAACAGCCTTGGTCACTGATTGGTATGGACTTTATTACAGACTTACCCCCATCCCGTGGCAACACTGTTGTTTGGGTGGTCGTTGATCGATTTTCCAAGATGGCACATTTTATTCCTCTTCTTGGTCTCCCTTCAGCGCCTCAGTTGGCAAAACAATTTTTTGTTCACATTTTTCGTCTTCACGGTTTGCCCACGCAGATCGTCTCGGATAGAGGCGTCCAATTCGTGTCTAAATTCTGGAGGGCCCTCTGTAAACAGCTCAAGATTAAATTAAACTTCTCTTCTTCTTATCATCCCCAATCCAATGGGCAAGTAGAAAGAATTAACCAGGTCCTGGGTGACTATTTACGGCATTTTGTTTCCTCCCGCCAGGATGACTGGGCAGATCTTCTACCATGGGCCGAATTCTCATACAACTTCAGAGTCTCTGAATCTTCTGCTAAGTCCCCATTTTTCGTGGTGTACGGCCGTCACCCTCTTCCCCCCCTCCCTACTCCCTTGCCCTCTGGTTTGCCCGCTGTGGATGAAGTGACTCGTGATCTTTCCACCATATGGAAAGAGACCCAAAATTCTCTTTTACAGGCTTCATCCCGCATGAAAAGGTTTGCCGATAAGAAAAGAAGAACTCCCCCCATTTTTGCTCCCGGAGACAAGGTATGGCTCTCCGCTAAATATGTCCGCTTTCGTGTCCCCAGTTACAAACTGGGACCACGCTATCTTGGTCCTTTCAAAGTCTTGTGCCAGATTAATCCTGTCTCTTACAAACTCCTTCTTCCTCCTTCTCTTCGTATTCCCAATGCCTTCCATGTCTCTCTCCTTAAACCACTCATCATCAACCGTTTCTCTCCCAAACTTGTTTCTCCCACTCCTGTTTCCGGTTCTTCTGACATCTTCTCCGTGAAGGAGATACTGGCCTCCAAGACGGTCAGAGGGAAAAGATTTTTCTTGGTAGATTGGGAGGGCTGTGGTCCAGAAGAGAGATCCTGGGAACCTGAGGACAACATCCTAGACAAAAGTCTGGTCCTCAGGTTCTCAGGCTCCAAGAAGAGGGGGAGACCCAAGGGGGGGGGGGGTACTGTTACGCCGAGCGCTCCGGGTCCCCGCTCCTCCCCGGAGCGCTCGCAACATCCTCGCAATTGCAGCACCCCGGTGAGACCTGCTGACCGGGTGCGCTGCGATACCTCTCCCAGCCGGGATGCGATTCGCGATGCGGGTGGCGCCCGCTCGCGATGCGCACCCCGGCTCCCGTACCTGACTCGCTCTCCGTCGGTCCTGTCCCGGCGCGCGCGGCCCGCTCCTTAGGGCGCGCGCGCGCCGGGTCTCTGCGATTTAAAGGGCCACTGCGCCACTGATTGGCGCAGTTGGCTTAATTAGTGTGTTCACCTGTGCACTCCCTATTTATACCTCACTTCCCCTGCACTCCCTCGCCGGATCTTGTTGCCATTGTGCCAGTGAAAGCGTTTCCTTGTGTGTTCCTAGCCTGTGTTCCAGACCTCCTGCCGTTGCCCCTGACTACGATCCTTGCTGCCTGCCCCGACCTTTTGCTACGTCCGACCTTGCTCTTGTCTACTCCCTTGTACCGCGCCTATCTTCAGCAGTCAGAGAGGTTGAGCCGTTGCTAGTGGATACGACCTGGTTGCTACCGCCGCTGCAAGACCATCCCGCTTTGCGGCGGGCTCTGGTGAATACCAGTAGCAACTTAGAACCGGTCCACCAGCACGGTCCACGCCAATCCCTCTCTGGCACAGAGGATCCACCTCCTGCCAGCCGAATAGTGACAGTCATCCACCTGTATTGATACATGTGCATTAAATCTATCTACTAATCAACATGGCTGGAGTTGACTGATCACAGGGAGAAATAGATCCTAACAAATATAGTGTCTGTACCTGTGTGTGACCGTTTTCTCACAATTCTTCTGTGATTTTCACCCAAACATTTATTTTTACCAGCATACAAAATGACTGTTGGCTCAGATTTTTCCCAGCTTGCAATGTGGCCGAGACCTGACGCACTAGTCAGCTGATGACAGGGAACCTGTCTGCTTCAATGGGTGGAGGGATCAATCTGCAACTAATGCAACACCTGGAGGCACCCTGATTGAAAGAAAACCACACTGATTTGAATGGATGCAGCTCATTTATGTTTCAATGAGTGGGGTGGCTGATGTGTGGGAGGGAGGAAGATGGAATTGTGGGATTTGTAGTCAATAAAAGAAAAGTCAAACAGGAAATATTAGTTCACAAACAGCTAGCCACAGTGTTATGGTAACCTCACAACATAGCCATTTATCCCCAAGACAAGTGGAGATCCTTCCTAAGCATATCCATTACTGTCTGCCAGGTACGTATTAAAATCACCTTATGCTGGATAACCCCTTTAACTCAGTGTTTCCCAACCAGTGTGCCTCTAGCTATTGCATAACTACAACTCCCAGCATGTGCGGTCTGTCAGTGGAAGCTGGGAGTTGTAGTTTTGTAACAGCTTGAGGATTAGTGAGTATCCCGATTCAAGTTTGAGCTGCGGCAACTTTTCCGTCACAGCTCAAACTCCTAAACTACACATACACTCCCTTACACAGTTAACCCCCTCCCAATAAAAATTATGAATGGCTCATAAGGCACTGTTTCCAAAATGGAGCCTCCAGCTGTTGCAAAACAACAAATCCCAGCATTGCTGGACATCCATTGACTGTCCAGGCATGCTGGAAGTTTTGCAACAGGTGGAGGCACACTGTTTGGAAAACATTGCAGTAGGTATTTTTGGTGGAGGAGACAAATGCCATGCTTGCACCAGGTCCGCCCCTAATCCACAATTTAGGATTAAAATGCGCATGGCACTCTCTCACTTCAGAGCCGTTTTGTATTTCTAGGCAACAGTTTAGTGCCACTTATGGGGTATTTCCTTACTTGGAAGAAATTGTGTCACAAATTTTGGGGGCTTTTTCTCCTTTTACCCATTATGAAAAGGAAAAGTTGGGGGCCACACCAGCATGTTAGTGTAAAAAAATAAAATAAATGTTTTTACACTAACAAGCTGGTGTTGCCACATACTTTTCATTTTCACAAGAAGTAAAAGAAGAAAAAATAAATGTGTAACGCAATTTTTCCTGAGAATGGAAATACCCCCATGGACATAAAGTGCTCAGCTGGCACATAACATGGCTTAGGAGTGAGATCGCACCATGTACAGTTGAGGCCTAAATTGGTGATTTGCATTGGAATGGCTGATAGTGGTGCAGTTTTGACATAAACGCAAAAAAATGAAACACGTGTGACCCCATTTTTTAAACTAAACCCATCGAGAAATGCAACAAGGGGTCTAGTGAGCATTTACAACCCACAGGTGTCTGACATTTTTTGAACAGTGGTCTGAAAAAATGAAATTTTTTTTTCACAGCCCACTGTTCCAAAAATCTGTCAAACACCTGTGGGGTGTAAAGGCTCACTGCACCCCTTGTTACTTTCCTTGAGGGGTGTAGTTTTCAAAATAGTGTGCCTTTTTTTTTTTTTTTGCTGTTCTGGTACCATGGGGGCTTCCTAAATGCGACATGCCCCACAAAAACCATTTCAGCATAATTCGCTCTCCAAAAGCCAAATTTTGCTTCTTCTGTACCTAGCATTGTAGTGGGGATTTCCATGCTCTAAAGAAATAGGGTTACTAATTTTGGGGGCATTTTCTCCTATTACCCCTTAAGAAAATGAAAAATTTGGGGTAACACCAGCATTTTAGTGAAAATTTTCACATCCCACTTTACAGAGTGCCTGTCACTAAATAAACCTTTCTAAACTAACTCAGGCTATGTTCCCTAGCTACTCCTAACACCCCTCCCCTGCCCTTAAACATTTTAAAAAGCTCTGTATCTTACCTCTCTTCTTGCTTACATAGTGTGAGCGGCCGGCAGGATGATGTGGGCGTGCACCAGCAGGTGCTACATAATTGAAGCCTGCTGGGGGACTGCTTCTGCCCTCACTTTGCTGAGGAGAGCACCGGGGGGGGGGGGGGGGAGGGGCGGGGAGGGGGGTGGTGGGGTATGTGAGCATGCCTGCATTTGCAGAGCCCTGCTTGTCCTCACTGCACAGAGCCCCGGTTGTCCTCAGTGCACAGAGCGCCGCTTGTCCTTAGTGTACAGAGCCCTGCTGGTCCTCAGTGTACAGAGCCCTGCTTGTTCTCAGTGTACAGAGCCCTGCTTGTCCTCACTGCACAGAGCCCTGCTTTTCCTCAGTGTATGGAGCCCTGCTTGTCCTCAGTGTACAGAGTGCTTCTTGTCCTCACTGCACAGAGCACTGCTTGTCCTCAGTGTAGAGCCCCGCTTGTCCTCACTTTACAGAGCCCTGCTTGTCCTCAGTGTGTAGAGCCCCGCGGGGTATGCGAGTGAGCACAGCGCTCCCGCCTGTCTGATTGACAGGCAGGGAGCTGTGCTGAGCTGGTCACATGCTCAGCCAGCGGTCTGCGATTTCGGACTCACTGCCAGGCCGGCGTGAGTACGAAATCAATGCAAAAGCTTGCATCCAAGGACTCCTAGGAAGACCCCCTAGTGGCCACATTTTTTAAATGTACACAAGGAAACATTTTTTTAACAAAAATTCTATTAGAAAGTTGTTTAATATTTATAACACATAAAAACATTTTTCATGACAGGTCGTGTAACAAAAGTTTGTCAATCAACTGTGGGGTTAAGGCTCACAGTATCCCTTGCTATATTCCTTGAGGGGCGTAGTTTTTATTTTTTTTATATTTCTTGTTCTTGCACCATGGGGGCTTCCTAAATGCCCCCCCCCCCCCAAACCATTTTAGCAAAATTCGCTCTCCAAAAGCCCAATGTCGCTCATTCCCTTCTGAGCCCTCTAGTGCACCCACAGAGCACTTTACATCCACATATGAGGTATTTTCTTACTCAAGTGTAAAAAATGGAGATTTAGAATTTTTGCCTCCACTATGCTGCTATTCCTGTGAAACACGTAAAGGGTTAACAAACTTCTTGAATGTCATTTTTAATACTTTAAGGGGTGCAGTTTTTATAATGGAGTCCATTATGGGGGATTTCTAACATAAAGACCCTCAAATTTACTTAAAAACTGAAGTGAATTTCGGATTTCAAAATTTTCGTGTCAAAATTGGAAAATTGCTGCTATACTTTGAAGCCCTCTAATGTCTTCAAAAAGTAAAATCATGTCAATATAAAGTAGGCATACTGTATATGTGAATCAATATATAATTTATTTGGCATGTCCATTTTCCCTACAAGCAGAGAGTTTCAATGTAAAAAATGTTTTACATTTTTTATTTTTTCATGACATTTTGGCATTTTTCACCAAGAAACAATGGAAGTATTGACGAAAATTTACCACTAAGGCTGGGTTCACACCACGTTTTAGCCAATATGGGACCGCATAGGGCTGGGGGGGGGCTAAAACCGGGCGCCCCCATATCCAGCCCATATGTAATGTACTTCAATGAACTGATTGGAGTGAAACGCTGTCTCCGGTCGGCTCATTTTTGTCCCGTGTGCGGTTTTCCCACCGGACCTAAAACCGTGGTCTACCACGGTTTTAGGTATGGTGGGAAAACTGCATACGGGACAAAAATGAGCGGACCAGAGTCAGTGCTTCTTTCCGGTCAGCTCATTGAAATACATTACATACGGGCCGCATACTGCAGGGATACGGGAGCACCCAGTTTTAGCTCCCCACAGCCGTATGCGGTCCTGTATTGCCTAAAACGTGGTGTGATCCCAACCTAACATAAAGTAGAAAATGTCACAAAAAAAACTCTCGGAATCAAATTCATAAGTAAGCATCTCAGCGTTTTTAATGTATAAAATGACAGAGGTCAGATTTGCAAAAAATGCTCTGGTCTTTAACCCCTTAAGGACGCAGGGCATACCTGTACGCCCTGAGTCCGCTCCCTTTCTTTAATGCGGGGCCACGGCCTCTAACAACGGCCGGGACCCATGGCTAATAGCGCGCAGTGGTGCCACTGATCATGGTGCCACGTGGTATTAACCCTTTAGACGAGGCGTTCAAAGTTGCTCACCGCATCTAAAGTGAAAGTAAACTGCTCCCGGCTAGCTCAGCAGGCTGTTCGGGAATGTTGCAGCGAAATTGTGGCGTACCGAACAGCTGGCAGACACAAGGAGGGTCCTTACCTTCCTCCTGCATCGCCGATCGCCAAATAACTAACTAACTTATGATCGCCAAATAACTAACTAAGATCCAGGCATGAGCAGTAAAGCAGCAGAATCATCGATCAATGTTATCCTATGAGATAACAAAGATCGATTTAAAAGATCAGTTAGTGCAGTATTATACCCACTTGAGGGAGCTATAACACTGCAAAGAAAAAAGTGAAAAAAAAAATTAATAAAGGTCATTTAACCTCTTCCATAACAAAAGTTTGAATCACCCCTCTTTTCCTTTTTAAAAAAAAAAACTGGGTAAATAAAAATAAATATATGTGGTATCACCTCGTATCATTCAATATAGCGTATTTTGGTCACTTTTTATATCATGAAAAAATCTATAAAAATTATCATACAGTCCTATCAATACAAAAAAGGTAACATTAAAAACTTCAGATCACGGCGCAAAAAATAAGCCCTTATACTGCCCCGTACGGGGAAAAATAAAAAAGTTATAGGGGTCACAGGGGTGTGGAAATTAAAAAAAAAAAACTACTTGTCCAAGGGACTAAAGCGGAACACAATCTACTTGTCCCTCAAGAAAATCCACTTGTCCTGATAGATAAAATAATTTCGACCAAAATAGTACGATCCCCCCCACTAGACCACCAGGGATGGATATAAGATCCTTTAAACGCTGCTGTCAACTTAGGTGATCGCAGTATGCCAGGCTATTAGCGGAGGGAGAGCTGTAGCTCCTCTTATGCCCAAGACAAGCCCAGAAAAGTCTAGATATAACTTTTTGATCACCATAAAAAATTTCTCATATGAAGTGACCAAAAATGAGCAATTCTGGACTATTTTTTACATTTACACCGTTCACCATACGGTTTAATTAACATTATATTTTAATAGCCTGGACATTTCCACATGCAGCGATACCACTTATGATTATTTTTGTACATTATTTTTATTTAAAGAAAATTGGAAACTTATTAGGAAAGGGGCTTATTCACATATATACGCACATTTTAAAATATTTTAATCACTATTTTTCAGTCTCAATAGGAACTTATGTGTTACTGGGGGTGTTCTGCTTCTCCAGTTTATGTGCTGCATTTTGTGTCAGAAAATGCTGGAAGTTGCATTTAGTTACTAGATAACTACAACTCCCAGCATGCCATGATACAGCCTATGGTTGTGTGGGTGTTGCAGCATGTTGCACTGTATAGTAGTACAGTTAAGGTTATTGTAGGACATGCTGGGAGTTGTAGTTTTTGTCCGTGTCAGCTGCAGAGCCATAGGATGTGTCAGGGAATACTGGGAATTACAGTTAGTAACTACAACTCCCAGCATGCCCTGATGCAGCCTATGGCTCTGCAGCTGACCCGAACCAAAACTACAACTCCCAGCATGTTACACTTTATAGTTCTACAATTTAGGTTACGGTGGAACATGCTGGGAGTTGTAGTTTTGGTTCGGGCATCCGTGTTTGTTTGCGTGCATCCGTGGGGCTCTTGGTCAGCGGGTGAGTATGAAGGGGGGGGGGGGGTTCTGGGGGTGCAATTTAGTGCGGGTGGCCAGAAACCACTAAAAATAAATAAAATTAGATGGCACAACTGGCGGTGGCAGCAGTGCCCCCCCACATCATACATTACATACACACATCACAGATACATCATACACATATACACTCACACCATACATATACACACATCATACATACACCCGCCACTGCCCCCCCCACATCATATATTACATACACATCACAGATACATCATACACACATACACTCACACTATGCATATACACACACATCATACATACACCGCTGCCCACCCCACATCATACATCACATACACACATCACACTTAGACAGACATCATACACACATTATCCATTACATACACATCACACACAGACATTATACACACATTATACATTACATACACATCACACACAGACATCATACACACATTATACATTACATACACATCACACACAGACATTATACACACATTATACATTACATACACATCACACACAGACATTATACACACATTATACATTACATACACATCACACACAGACATTATACACACATTATACATTACATACACATCACACACAGACATCATACACACATTATACATTACATACACATCACACATAGACAGACATCATACACCTATTATCCATTACACACACATCACACATAGACAGACATCATACACACATTATACATTACATACACATCACACACAGACATTATACACACATCATACATTACATACATATCACACACAGACATTATACACACATTATACATTACATACACATCACACATAGACATCATACACACATTATACATTACATACACATCACACATAGACAGACATCATACACACATTATCCATTACACACACATTACACATAGACAGACATCATACACACATTATACATTACATACACATCACACAGACATCATACACACATCATACATTACATACACATCACACATAGACAGACATCATACACACATTATCCATTACACACACATCACACACAGACATCATACACACACATCAAACAGACATTATACACACATTATCCATTACATACACATCACACACAGACATTATACATTACATACACATCACACATAGACGGGCATCATACACACATTATACATTACATACACATCACACACCGACATCATACACACATCATACATTACATACACATCACACACCGACATCATACACACATCATACATTACATACACATCACACACAGACATTATACACACATCACACATACACTCACACCCTACATATACAACCACCCTTCCTGTCACCTGCATTCTCTGTCTCCTCACCTGATCCGGCCATGAGTGGACATCAGAGCTGTAGTCCCGGACGGTGTGAGGTTACATGGGTTTGAAAATCTCCCCTCACACCGGACGTCCTCTCCCCTCCCCCCTGGTCAGTGTTTTCCCCGTGCAAACATGCAGCCTCCCCGTGGTGGATTAGGTCCTGTGAAGAAAGAGCAGGGGGAGGGATAGAGCTTTGTGCGGGGGAGGGGAGGAGCTGTGGACATCCTTTCTCTCCCCCTGTCTTCTTGTGTTATGTGCAGCTGTGTCCTCCATCCTCCGGGAGGATTAGATAAGGGGGCGGGCTCAATTATGTAATGGGAACGTGCGACCTCGGGCTCTGCGGTCAGCTGGGGGCCGCCGCCGCCCCCTCCATGTGTGAGGTGCAGACTTGCATCCGCTCCTGCGCCTCACACCGGCAGTAAAGAAAAATACGGGGGAAGTCGGTCTGTCCCAGCTAGCCCGATACAGGGCTAAATCTATAAACAATTCACCTACTCGGCACCCAAAACTACTTGTCCCGGGCATCGGGAGATAGAATTTCCACATCCCTGGGTCAATAGATGACAATTTTAAACGTATACATTTTCATGCATGTAGTTATAATTTTTCCAAAAGTACGACAAAATAAAACCTATATAAGTAGGGTATCATTTTAATCGTATGGACCGACAATAAAGAGAAGGTGTCATTTTTACTGAAAAATTTACTGCGTAGAAATGGAAGCCCCTAAAAATTACAAAATTGTGTTTTTTCTTCCATTTTGTCGCACAATTATTATTTTTTTCCATTTCGCCGTAGATTTCTGGGTAAAATAACTGATGTCATTACAAAGTAGAATTGGTGGCGCAAAAAATAAGTAATCATGTGGATTTTTAGGTGAAAAATTTAAAGAATTAAGATTTTTTTAATGGTAAGGAGGAAAAAACGAAAGTGCAAAAATGGAAAAACCCTCAGTCCTAAGGGGATTTAAGGGATACTGCACTGGCCAACATTCGGAACATTTCCTTCCAAACTCTGTGTGCGCGCTGCTGGGGTCGGCCAAGCTCCATCGTGATGTCAGGCCACGCCTCCTCAATGCAAGTCTATGGGGCCTGACGTCACAAGGGGGCTTGGCCGACCCACGGCTTGCACACAGAGTTCAGAACTAAGGGGGAGATGTATCAAAACCTGTCCAGAGGAAAAGTTGCTGAATTGCCCATAGCAACCAATCAGATGGCTTTTTTCATTTTGCCTCTACTTTTCCTCTGGACAGGTTTTAACCTGTTAAGTACCCATGACGTACCGGTACGACATGAGACCCTGGTAGTTAAGGACCCATGACGTACATGTACGTCCGTGGGAATAACAATCAGCAGGCAACCCGCGCAAATGCCCAGGGGGGTCATCAGACCATCCCATGTCGACAATCACACCGGCGATTTGTGTCAATTCCGGGTCATACGGGTCTAGAAGTAACGACCAATAGCAGATCGGGGGGGGGGGGGGGGGTTAACTTTCGGTTTCCCGATTCTACCCACCCACAGTAGGCTGGGTAGAACGGGAAAACCGACAAGGACCGGCGCTGAAGGTCCACTTACCCATCGGCGGCGGCAGCGGGCGGTGATCGGCGGCAGAAGAGGACGGCGATGCGGCTCCCTGGATCCTACGGAAGCCGGTGAGTTGCCTAGAAACATATGGAGGGCTACAGTCTGAGACCACTATACAGTGGTCTCTAAACTGTAGACCTCCAGATGTTGCAAATTTACAACTCCCAGCATGCCCAGACAGCTGTTTGCTGTTTGGGCATGCTAGGATTTGTAGTTTTGCAACATCTGGAGGGCCACAGTTTGGAAATCACTGTGCAGTGGTCTCTAAACTGTAGCCCTCCAGATGTTGCAAAACTGCAAATCCCAGCATGCCCAAACAGCAAACAGCTGTCTCAGCATGCCGGAAGTTATAGTTTAGTACCTAAAGTTGTTGTATAACTACATCTCCCAGCATGCCCTTTGGCGATCAGTACATGCTGAAAGTTGTAGTTTTGCAACAGCTGGAGGCACACTGGTTGGAAAATACTGAGTTAGGTAACAGAAACTAACTGAAGGTTTTCCAACCAGTGTGCCTCCGGCTGTTGCAAAAGTACAACTCCCAGCCTGCATGGTCTGTCAGTACATGCTGGGAGTTGCAGTTTTGAAACACCTGGAGGTTTGCCCCCCATGTGAATGTACAGGGTACATTCACACGGGCAGGCTTACAGTAAGTTACCTGCTTGAAGTTTGAGCTGCGGAAAATTTTTTGTTGCAGCGCAAATTCCTAGCGGGAAACTGACCGTAACACGCCAGTGTGAATGTACCCTAAAAACACTACACTACACTAACACAAAATAAAGGGTAAAACACTACATATACATCTCCTTACACTATTCCCCCCCCCCCCCAATAAAAATGAAACAGTATTGTACGGCAGTGTTTCCAAAACGGAGCCTCCAGCTGTTGCAAAACAACAACTCCTAGCATTTCCGGACAACCTCTGACTGTCCAGGCATGCGGGAAATTTAGCAACAGCTGGAGGCACCCTGTTTGGGAATCACTGGCGTAGAATACCCCTATGTCCACCCCTATGCAATCCCTAATTTAGTCCTAAATTGCACATGGCTCTCTCTCACTTCAGAGCCCTGTCGTATTTCAAGGAAACAGTTTAGCGCCACATAAAAGGTATTTCCGTACTCGGGAGAAATTGCACTACAAATTTTGGGGGGCTTTTTCTCCTTTTCCCCTTCTGAAATGGAAAAGTTGGGGGCTATACCAGCTTGTTAGTGTAAAAAAAAAAAAAATTACAATAACATGCTGGTGTTGCCCTATACTTTTTATTTTCACAAGCGGTAAAAGGAAAAAAAGACCCCCAAAATTTGTAACGCAATTTCTCCTGAGTACGAAAATACCCCATATGTGGGCGTAAAATGCTCTGCAGACGCACAACAAGGCTCAGGAGTAAAAGCGCACTATGTACATTTGAGGCCTAAATTGGTGAATTGCACAGGGGTGCCTGATTTTACAGCGGTTCTGACATAAACGCAAAAAAAATACCCACACGTGACCACATTTTGGGAACTACACCCCTCATGGAACATAACAAGGGGTATAGTGAGCCTTAAAACCCCACAGGTGTTTGAAGAATTTTCATTAACCCCTTGAGTACGCAGTGTTTTTCCGTTTTTGCATTTTCATTTTTTCCTCATCACCTTCTAAAAATCATAACACTTTCAATTTTGCACATAAAATTCCATATGATGGCTTATTTTTTGCGGCACCAATTCTACTTTGCAGTGACATCAGTCATTTTACCAACAAATCCACGGCGAAACAGAAAAAAAATTAATTGTGCGACAAAACTGAAGAAAAAATGTCATTTTGTAACTTTTGGGGGCTTCCGTTTCTACACAGTGCATTTTTCGGTAAAAATAACACCTTATCTTTATTCTGTAGGTCCATACGGTTAAAATGAAAGCCTACTTACATAGGTTGGATATTGTCGTACTTCGGAAAAAAATCATAACTACATGCAGGAAAATTTGCATGTTTAACCACTTAAGGACCAGGCCATTTTACACCTTAGGACCAGAGCGTTTTTTGCACATCTGACCACTGTCACTTTAAACATTAATAACTCTGGAATGCTTTTAGTTATCAATCTGATTCTGAGATAGTTTTTTCGTGACATATTCTACTTTAACATAGTGGTAACATTTTGTGGTAACTTGCATCCTTTCTTGGTGAAACGTTTTTCAGAAATGGTTTTTGGGGGGCATGTTGCATTTAGGAAGCCCCTATGGTGCCAGAACAGCAAAAATACCCCCATGGCATACCATTTTGGAAACTAGACCCCTTGGGGAACGTAACAAGGAATAAAGTGAGCCTTAATACCCCACAGGTGTTTCACGACTTTTGCATATGTAAAAAAAAATTTTTTTTTTCACTAAAATGTGTGTTTCCCCCCAAATTTCGCATTTTTGCAAGGGTTAATAGCAGAAAATACCCCCCAAAATTTGTAACCCCATCTCTTCTGAGTATGGAGGTACCCCATAAGTTGGCATGAAGTGCATTACGGTCGAACTACAATGCTCCGAAGAGAAGGAGTGATATTTGACTTTTTGAGAGCAAATTTTGCTCGGGGGGCATGTCGCATTTAGGAAGCCCCTATGGTGCCAGAACAGCAAAAAAAAAACACATGGCATACCATTTTGGAAACTAGACCCCTTGAGGAACGTAACAAGGAATAAAGTGAGCCTTAATACCACACACGGGTTTCACGACTTTTGCATATGTAGAAAAATATATATATTTTTTTCACTAAAATGTGTGTTTCCCCCCAAATTTCACATTTTTGCAAGGGTTAATAGCAGAAAATACCCCCCAAAATTTGTAACCCCATCTCTTCTGAGTATGGAGGTACCCCATAAGTGGACCTGAAGTGCACTAAGGGCGAACTACAATGCTCAGAAGAGGAGGAGCACCATTGAGCTTTTGGAAAGAGAATTCGTTTGGAATGGTAGTCAGGGGCCATGTGCATTTACAAAGCCCCCCGTGGTGCCAGAACAGTGGACCCCCCCCCCACATGTGACCCCATTTTGGAAACTACACCCCTCACAGAATTTAATAAGTGGTGCAGTGAGCATTTACACCCCACTGGCATTTGACAGATCTTTGGGACAGTGGGCTGTGCAAATGAAAAATTACATTTTTCATTTTCACGGATCACTGTTCCAAAAATCTGTCAGACACCTGTGGGGCGTAAATGCTCACTGCGCCCCTTATTACATTACATGAGGGGTGTAGTTTCCAAAATGGGGTCACATATGGGGGGGGGTCCATTGTTCTGGTACCATGGGGGCTTTGTAAACACAAGTGGCCTTCAATTCCGGACAAATTTTCTCTTCAAAATCCCAATGGCACTCCTTCTCTTCTGAGCATTGTAGTGCACCCATAGAGCACTTTACATCCACATATGGGGTATGTTCTTACTCAGAAGAAATTGGGTTACAAATTTTGGGGGGCTTTTTTCATTTTCCCTTGTGAAAATGAAAAATTTAGGGTGACACCAGCATTTTAGTGGAATTTTTTTTTTTTTTTCATTTTCCCATCCAACTTTAATGAAAATTTGTCAAACACCTGTGGGGTGTTCAGGCTCACTATACCCCTTGTTACGTTCCGTGAGGGGTGTCGTTTCCAAAATGGGGTCACATGTCTGTATTTATTGTTTTGTGTTTATGTTAGAACCACTGTAAAATCAGCCACCCCTGTGCAAATCACCAATTTAGGCCTCAAATGTACATGGTGCACTCTCACTCCTGAGCCTTGTTGTGCGTCCGCAAAGCATTTTACGCCCACATATGGGGTATCTCCGTATTCAGGAGAAATTGCGTTACAAATTTTGGGGGTCTTTTTTTCCTTTTACCTCCCGTGAAAATAAAAAGTAAAGGACAACACCAGCATGTTAGTGTAAAAAAAAAAAAAATTTTACACTAACAGGCTGGTGTAGACCCCAACTTTTCTTTTTTACAAGGGGTAAAAGGAAAAAAAGCCCCCAAAATTAGTAACGCAATTTCTCCCGAGTACGGAGATACCCCATATGTGGCACTAAACTGTTTCCTTGAAATACGACAGGGCTCCGAAGTGAGAGAGCGCCATGCGCATTTGAGGACTAAATTAGTGATTGCATAGGGGTGGACATAGGGGTATTCTACTCCAGTGATTCCTAAACAGGGTGCCTCCTGCTGTTGCTAAACTCCCAGCATGCCTGGACAGTCAGTGGCTGTCCAGAAATGCTGGGAGTTGTTGTTTTGCAACAGCTGGAGGCTCTGTTTTGGAAACACTGCCGTACAATACGTTTTTTTTTTTTTATTAGGGGGACAGTGTAAGGGGGTGTATATGTTGTATTTTACTCTTTATTATGTGTAAGTGTAGTGTGGTGTTTTTAGGGTACATTCACACTGGCGGGTTTACAGTGAATTTACCGCTAGGAGTTTGCGCTGCGGTGAAAAATTTGCCACAGCCCAAACTTGAAGCAGAAAACTTACTGTAAACCCGTCAGTGTGAATGTACCCTGTACGTTCACATGGGGGGGGCAAACCTCCAGCTGTTTCAAAACTACAACTCCCAGCATGTACTGACAGACCGTGCATGCTGGGAGTTGTACTTTTGCAACAGCTGGAGGCACACTGGTTGGAAAACCTTCAGTTAGGTTCTGTTACCTAATCCATTATTTTCCAACCAGTGTGCCTCCAGCTGTTGCAAAACTTCAACTCCTAGCATGTACTGATCGCCGAAAGGCATGCTGGGAGATGTAGTTATGCAACAGCTGGAGGGATCGTTACTACAACTCCCAGCATGCAGAGACAGCTGATTGCTGTTTAGGCTTGCTGGGAGTTGCAGTTTTGCAACATCTGTAGAGCTATTGTTTAGAGACCACTGCATAGTGGTCTCCAAACTGTGGACCTCCAAATGTTGCAAAACTACAACTCCCAGCATGCCCAGACAGCAAACTGCTGTCTGGGCATGCTGGGAGTTGTAGTTTTGCAAGATCTGGAGGTGCACAGTATAGAGATCACTTTGCAGTGGTCTCAAACTGTAGACCTCCAGCTGTTGCAAAACTGCAACTCCCAGCAAGCCGAAACAGCTCTCTGGGCATGCTGGAAGTTGTAGTTTTGCAACATCTGGAGGGTTACAGTTTAGAGACCACTATAGTGGTCTCAGACTGTAGCCCTCCAGATGTTGCTAAGTAACTCACCGGCTTCCGTTGTATTGATCGAACTCTTTGATCGCTTTTTATTCATCTTTTCATGATATGCAAAGTGACCAAAAATACACTATTTTGGACTTTGGAATTTTTTTGCGTGCATGCCATTCACCGTGCGATTTAATTAACGATATATTTTTATAGTTCGGACATTTCCGCACGCGGCGATACCATATATGTTTATTTTTATTTACACAGTTTTTTTCTATTATGGGAAAAGGGGGGTGATTCAAACTTTTATTAGGGAAGGGGTTAAATGTTAACTTTTTTTTTCCACTTTTTTTTGCAGTTATAGCTCCCATAGGGACCTATAACACTGCACACACTGATCTCCTATGCTGATCCCTGCAAAGCCATAGCTTTGTGAGATAGGGGCTTGATTGCTCAAGCCTGTGGCTCAGGCTTGGAGCAATCAATCGACGATCGGACACCACAGAGACAGGTAAGGAGACCTCCGTCTGCGTCCCAGCTGATCGGAACATCGCGATTTTATCGCGATGTCCCAATCAGTCCGTCTGAGCTGCAGGGAAGCGTATACTTTTGCTTTCAAACGCGGCGGTCAACTTTGATCGCCGCGTCTGAAGGGTTAACAGCACGCGGCATAACGATCGATGCTGCGTGCTGTTAGCCCAGGGTCCTGGCTATGATTAGCAGCCAGGACCGACCCGGTGTGATGCCGGGTCACGGCGTGACCCCGTTCTAAACACCGGGACCGGGCGTACAGGTACGCCCTATGTCCTTAAGGAGTTAAAAGGTTAAAGTTGGATGGGAAAATGAAAAAAAAAAAATTTCAACAAAATGCTGGTGTTACCCTAAATTTTTCTTTTTCGCAATAAAAAATAGGAAAAAAGCCCCCCTGAGTAAGAACATACCCCATATGTGGATGTAAAGTGCTCTGCTGGCGTACTACAATGCTCAGAAGAGAAGGAGTGCCATTGGGCTTTTGGAGAGAAAATTTTTCCGGAATTGAAGGCCACATGTGTTTACAAAGCCCCATAGTGCCAGAACAATGGGCTACATGTGACCCCATTTTGGAAACTACACCCCTCATGTAATGTAATAAGGCGTGCCGTGAGTATTTACGCCCTACAGTTTTCTGATAGATTTTTGAAACAGTGGTTCGTAAAAATGAAAAATGTAATTTTTCATTTGCACAACCCACTGTTCCAAAGATCTGTCAAACGCCAGTGGGATGTAAATGCTCACTGCACCCCTTGTTACATTCCGTGAGGGGTGTGGTTTCCAAACTGGGGTCACTTGTGGGGGGTCCACTGTTCTGGCACCACGGGGGGCTTTGTAAACGCACATGGCCCCTGACTTCCATTCCAAACAAATTCACTCTCCAAAAGCTCAATTGCGCTCCTTATCTTCTGAGCATTGTAGTTCGCCAACAGAGCACTTGACGTCTACACATGGGGTATTTCCATACTTAGAAGAAATGGGGTCAAACATTTTGGGGGTCATTTTCTTCTATTAACTCATGTAAAAATGTAAAATTTGGGGAAAAAACTGCATTTTAGTGGAAAAAGTTTTTTTCTTCATTTACATATCCAACTTTAACAAAAAGTTGTCAAACAACTGTGAGGTGTTAAGGCTCATTGTACCCCTTGTTACGTTCCTTGAGGGGTGTAGTTTCCAAAACAGTATGATATGTGGTTTGTTTCTTTCTGTTCTGGCACCATAGGGGCTTCCTAAATGAGACATGCCCCCCCAAAAAAACATTTCAGCAATATTTGCTTTCCAAAAGTCAATTGTGACTCCTTCTCTTCTGAGCATTGTAGTGCACCCGCAGTGCATTTGACGTTCACACATGGGGTATTTCCATACTCAGAAGAGATGGGGTTACAAATTTGGGGGGGGGGGGCATTTTCTCCTATTATCCCTTGTAAAAATTAAACATTTGGGAGAAAACTGGCATTTTAGTGAAAAAAAAAGAATAATAATAATAATTAACAAAAAGTTGTCAAACACCTGTGGGGTGTTAAGGCTCACTGTACCCCTTGTTACGTTCGTTGAGGGGTGTAGTTTCCAAAATTATATGCCATGTTTTTTTTTTTTTTTTGCTGTTCTGGCACCATAGGGGCTTTTTAACCCCTTAAGGATGCAGCTCATTTTCACCTTAAGGACGCAGGCCTTTTTTTGCACATCTGACCACTGTCACTTTAAGCATTAATAACTCTGGGATGCGTATATTTTTCATTCTGATTCCGAGACTGTTTTTTTGTGACATGTTCTACTTTACGTTAGTGGAAAAATGTTGTCGATACTTGCATCATTTCGTGGTGAAAAACTCCAAAATGTGAAAATTTAGCATTTTTTTAACTTTGAAACTCTCTGCTCATAAGGAAAAATGGACATTCCAAATAAATTATATATTGATTCACATATACAATATGTCTATTTGCATCATAAAATTGACATGTTTTTACTTTTGCAAGACATCAGAGGGCTTCAAAGTTCAGCAGCAATTTTCCAATTTTTCACAAATTTTTCAAAATCTGATTTTTTCAGGGACCAGTTCAGTTTTAAGTGATTTGAGGGGCCTTCATATAAGAAATACCCCACAAATGACCCCATTATAAAAACTGAACCCCTTAAAGTATTCAAAATTACATTCAGTAAGTGTGTTAACCCTTTAGGTGTTTCACAGGAATAGCAGCAAAGTCAAGGAGAAAATTCAAAATCTTCATTTTTTACATTTCCATGTTCTTGTAGACCCAGTTTTTGAATTGTTACAAGGGATAAAAGGAGAAAAATCTTCCTAAAATTTGTAACCCAATTTCTCTCGAGTAAGGAAATACCTCGTATGTGTATGTCAAGTGTTCGGCAGGCGCAGTAGAGGGCTCAGAAGGGAAGGCGTGACAATGGAATTTTGGCATACTATTTTGGAAACTACACCCCTCACGGAATGTAACAAGGGGTCCGGTGAGCTTTAACACCCCACAGGTGTTTGACGACTTTTTGTTAAATTTGGACGTGTAAATTAAATTTGGAGAAAATGTCCCCATAATTTGTATCCCCATCTCTTCTGAGTATGGAAATACCCCATGTGTGGACGTCAAGGGCACTGCGGGCACACTACACTGATCAGAACAGAAGGAGTCACATTTGGCTTTTGGAGAGAAAATTTGGGCTGAAATGGTTTTTGTGGGGCATGTCACATTTAGGAAGCCCCTATGGTGTCAGAACAGCAAAAAAAAACAAAACATGGCATACTATTTTGGAAACTACACCCCTCAAGGAACGTAACAAGGGGTACAGTGAGCCTTAATACCCCACAGATGTTTGACAACTTTTCGTTAAAGTTTGATGTGTAAATTAATTTTTATTAATTTTTTTCACAAAAATGCAGTTTTTTGCCCAAATTTTACATTTCTACAAGGGGTAATAGGAGAAATGCCCCCCAAAATGTGTAACCCCATTGTTTCTGAGTATAAAAATATCCCATGTGTGGATGTCAAGTGCTCTGCTGGCCCACTACAATGCTCAGAAGAGATGGAGTGCCATTGAACTTATGGAGAGAGAATTTGGTTGGGGGCCTTGTGCATTTACAAAGCATCCCGTGGTGTCAGAACAGTGGAACCCCCCCCCCCCCCACATATCACCCCATATTGGAAACTACACCCCCACAGAATTTAATAAGGGGTGCAGTGAGCATTTACACCCCACTGGCATTTAACAGATCTTTGGTACAGTGGGCTGTGCAAATGAAAACTTTAAATCTGTTCAAATCTGTCAGACACCAGTGGAGTGTAAATGCTCACTGCACCCCTTATTACATTACGTGAGGGGTGTAGTTTCCAAAATGGGGTCACATCCATTGTTCTGGCACTATGGGGGCTTTGTAAAAACATGTGGCATTCAATTTTGGACAAATTTTCTCTTCAAAATCCCAATGGCGCTCCTTCTCTCAGAAGAAATGGGGTTACATATTTTGGGGGGCTTTTTTCCTATTTTCCCTTGTGAAAATGAAAAATGTAGGGTAACACCAGCATTTTAGTAAAAAAAATATATATATTTTTTCATTTTCCCATCCAAATGTAATGAAAATTCGTCAAACACCTGTGGGGTGTTAAGGCTCACTATACCCATTGTTACTTTCCGTGAGGGGTGTAGTTTCCAAAATGGGGTCACCTGTGGGTATTTATTTTTTTCCCCTTATGGCAGAACCGCTGTAAAATCAGCCACCCCTGTGCAAATCACCAATTTAGGCTTCAAATGTACATGGTGCGCTCTCACTCCTGAGCCTTGTTGTGTGTCCGCAGAGCATTTTACGCTCACATATGGGGTATTTCCGTACTCAGGAGAAATTGCGTTACAAATTTTGGGGGTCTTTTTTTCCTTCTACTGCTTGTGAAAATAAAAAGTATGGAGCAACACCAGCCTGTTAGTGTAAAAAAAAAATTTTTAACACTAACCAGCTGATGTAGACCCCAACTTTTCCTTTTCATAAAGGGTAAATGGAAAAAAAAAGCCCTCCAAAATTTGTAACTCAATTTCTCCTGAGTACGGAAATATCCCATATGTGACCCTAAACTGTTTCCTTGAAATACAACAGGGCTCCGAAGTGAGAGAGCGCCATGCTCATTAGAGGACTAAAATATGGATTGCATAGGGGTGGACATAGGGGTATTCTACGCCAGTGATTCCCAAACAGGGTGTCTCCAGCTATTGCTAAACTCCCAGCATGCCTGGACAGTCAGTGGCTGTCCAGAAATGCTGGGAGTTGTTGTTTCTCAACAGCTGTAGGCTCCGTTTTGGAAACACTGCCGTACGATATGTTTTTAATTTTTATTGGGGGGGACAGTGTAAGGGTATGTTCACACTACGGAGTGTGAATGGAATCTCCGTTCGCAGAATTTAGTGAGCGGAGATTCAGCCTGGTAGCCGGCGGCGGTGGTAGGACCGAGCGGCACTGCGCCGTCACCATTGAAGGCTATGCCGTGCTCACGGACTTCCGTGCAAAGAATGAACATGTTCTTTCTTTGCGCAGAACAATTTCAGCGGCAGAATTGTCCGCAGCTGAAATTCCGCAGTGTGAACAGGTCTCGCAGAAGACCCATTCACACAGATGCTACTGTTCACTGTGCGGACTTTTACTAGCGGAATTCCGCGGGGATTCCACAGTATAAACATACCCTAAGGGGGTGTATATGTAGTGTTTTACCCTTAATTATGTGTGAGTTTTGCGCTAGGAGTTTGCGCCGAGGCAGAAAATTTGCCGCAGCTCAAACTTGAAACAGGAAACTTACTGTAAACCTGCCTGCGTGAATGTATCCTGTACATTCACATGGGGGGGCAAACCTCAAGCTGTTGCAAAACTAGAACTCCCAGCATGTACTGATCGCCAAAGGTCATGCTGGGAGATGTAGTTATGCAACAGCTGGAGGTATGCAACTACAACTCCCAGCATGCCGAGACATCTCTTTGCTGCTTAGGCATGCTGGGTTTTGCAGTTTTGCAACATCTGGAGGGCTACAGTTTAGAGACCACTGCACTGTGATCTCCAAACTGTAGCCCTCTAAATCTTGCAAAACTCCAAATCCCAGCATGCCCATACGGCTGTCTGGGCTTGCTGGGAGTTGTTGTTTTGCAACATCTGGAGGGCTACAGTTTAGAGACCACTGTATAGTGGTCTCCAAACTTTAGCCCCCCCCCCCACACACCAGATATTGCTAGGCAACTACTCACCGGCTTCTGTAGTCTTCAGCAGGGAGCAGTACGAGGGAGCCGCACGTCATGTAAGGGACCTCCACCGCCGCCGATCACGCTACAGTTCCACCGTTTTGCATGCATTACTCTCAGTGGGCAGAACAGGGGAACCGAACTTTAACCCCGCCGCCACCGATCTGCTATTGGTCGTCGCTTCTTGACGACCAATAGCAGGGATAGGGGGGGTGGCACCGCTGCCACCGAACACCTATGGCTTCAGGGGGAACCCTGATTTTCAGGGTCACCGGACACCGGTATGAACCGGATCCACCGAAAATCGCCGGTCTGAGTTGACCTGCGATTTCCGGTGATCGCCAACATGGGGGGGGGGGGTCTCAGGACCCCCCTGGGCATATGCACGGGATGCCTGCTGATAGATATCGGCAGTCATCCCGGTCCGGTCCCCGACCTTATGGACTCAGGATGCAGGGCGTATGCATACGCCCAGCATCCTGAAGAGGTACAATGTGACATGCCCCCCAAAAAAAAATTCAGAAAAACTCTCCAAAATCCCCACTGTCGCTCCTTCCCTTCTGAGCCCTCTAGTGCACCCACAGAGCACTTGACATATACATATGAGGTATTTCCTTACTCGAGAGAAATTGGGTTCTACATTTTAGGAAGATTTCTTTCCTTTTACCCCTTTTAAAAATTCAATAACTAGGTCTACAAGAACAGTTAAAAAGTGTAAAAGTGTAAAAAAATGAAGATTTTGAATTTTCTCCTTCAATTTGCTGCTAATCCTGTGAAACACCTAAAGGGTTAACAAACCTTTTGAATGTCATTCTGAATACGTTGAGGGGTGCAGTTTTTATAATGGGGTCATTGATGGGGTATTTCTATTAAGAAGGCCTTTCAAATTCACTTCAAAACTGAACTGGTTCCTGACAAATTTTGATTTTGAAAATGTTGTGAAAAATTGGAAAATTGCTGCTGAACTTTGAAGCCCTCTGATGTCTTCCAAAAGTAAAAACATGTCAACTTTATGATGCAAACATAAAGTAGACATATTGTATATATGAATCAATATATAATTTATTTGGAATATTAATTTTCCTTCAAATAAAAAAAAAATGCAAAATTTTCAATTTTTTTCATAAAATTTTGGAATTTTTCACCAAGAAATGATGCAAGTATTGACGAAATTTTACCACTAACATAAAGTAGAATATGTCACAAAAAAAACTATCTCAGAATCAGAATGAAAGGTAAAAGCATCCCAGAGTTATTAATGCTTAAAGTGACAGTGGTCAGATGTGCAAAAAATGTCCGAGTCCTACACTGAAAATTGGCTGGGTCCTTAACCCCTTAACGACCACGGACGTAAATGTACATCCTGGATTGGCGGTAATTCGCGCACCAGGACGTACATTTACGTGCTGTGTATGACCGCGAGCATTGGTAATGGACGACATCCGCAATCGCACGGATGTCTGCTATTAAACCCACAGATGCCGTGATCAGTACAGATCACGGCATCTGCGGCAATGCACATGTTAAAATAGATTATCGGATCGCCCGCAGCGCTGCCCAAGTGATCCAATCATCTGTAATAGCGGACGGAGGTCCCCTCACCTGCCTCCGTCCATCTCCCAGCGTCTCCTGCTCTGGTCTGAGATCGAGCAGACCAGAGCAGGAAATAGCGGATAATACTGATCAGTGCTATGTCCTATGCATAGCACTGAACAGTATTAGCAATCAAATGATTGCTATAGATAGTCCCCTATGGGGACATAAAAAGTGTAAAAAAAAAAGTTGAAACATGTAAAAATAAAAAGTAAAAAAAAGTGAAAAATCACCTCGCCCAATAAAAATGAAAATTGTCAGTTTTTCCCATTTTACCCCCAAAAAGTGTAAAATTTTCTTTTTACAAATATATTTGGTATAGCCGTGTGCGTAAATGTCCGAACTATCAAAATATAATGTTAATGATCCCGTACGATGAATGGCGTAAACGTAAAACATTTAAAAACATTTAAAAAATGTTGCTTTTTTGTCATATTTTATTCACCAAAAAATTCATACAAAACGATCTAAAAGTTTCATATAAGCAAATTTGGTATTGATAAAAAGTACAGATGATGGCGCAAAAAATTAGCCCTCATACCACCCTCTATATGGAAAAATGAAAAAGTTATAAGTGGTCAAAATAGGGCAATTTTAGATTACTGATTTTGTACAAAGTTTTACATTTTTTTTAAGTAGTACAAAAATATAAAAGTATCTAGCCATGGGTATCATTTTAATCGTATTGACCCACAGAATAAAGAACACGTCATTTTTACCGAAAATTGTACAGTTTGAAAACGAAACTTTCCAAAATTTGCAAAATTGTGGTTTCCATTAAAATTTCCTCCCTAAAATAATTTTTGGGGGGTTTGCCGTACATTTTATGGTAAAATAAGAGGTTTCATTACAAAGTACAATTGGTCAAGCAAAAAACAATCCCTTATATGGGTCTGTAGATGGAGATATGAAAGAGTTATAGACTTTAGAAGGTAAGGAGGAAAAAACAAAAACACATAAATAAAATTGGCCTGTCCTTAAGGTGAAAATAAGCTTGGTCCTTAACCCCTTAAGGACCGGGGTTTTTTCCGTTTTTGCATGTTCGTTTTTTGCTCCTTGTCTTTAAAAAATCATAACTCTTTCAATTTTGCACCTAAAAATCCATATGATTGCTTATTTTTTGCGCCACCAATTCTACTTTGTGATGCCATCAGTCATTTTGCCCAAAAATCTAAGGTGAAACGGAAAAAAAAATCATTGTGCAACAAAATTGGAAAAAAAACGCCGTTTTGTAACTTTTGGGGGCTTCCGTTTCTACGTAGTACATTTTTTGCGCCGTGATCTGAAGTTTTTAACAGTACCATTTTTGCATTGCTAGGACTTGCATTTTTGCTATTTTGGACTTTGGAATTTTTTTGCGCGCACGCCATTGACCGAGAGGTTTAATTAACAATATATTTTTATAATTCGGACATTTCCGCATGCGGTGATACCATATATGTTTATTTTAATTTACACTGTGTTTTTTTTTATGCGAAAAGGGGGGTGATTCAAACTTTTAATAGGGGAGGGGTTAAATGATCTTTATTCACTTTTTTTTTTCACTTTTTTTTGCAGTGTTATAGCTCCCATAGGGACCTATAACACTGCACACACTGATCATTGTTATCCCATAGGGACCTATAACACTGCACACACTGATCTTTATCATTGATCACTGGTTTCTCATAGGAAACCAGTGATCGATGATTCTGCCGCTTGACTGCTCATGCCTGGATCTCAGGCACTGAGCAGTCATTCGGCGATCGGACAGCGGGGAGGCAGGTAGGGACCCTCAGGCTGTCCTGTAAGCTGGCTATCCCGAACAGCCCACTGAGCTAACCGTCACTTTTTACTTTCACTTTTAGCCACGTGGCTCAGCTTTGAGCGTGCAGCTAAAGGGTTAATAGCGCGCGGCACCGCAATCAGTGCTGTGCGCTATTAGCGGCAGGTCCTGGCTTCACTATGAAGCCGGGCCCGCCGTGATATGATGCAGGGTCACCAAGGGACCCCGCGTTATATCACGGGAGCGGGACCAAGGACGTACTCATACGTCCTTGGTCCTTAAGAGGTTAAAGGGGTACTCCGGTGCTTAGACATCTTATCCCCAATCCAAAGGATAGGGGATAAGATGCCTGATCGTGGGAGTCCCGCCGCTGGGGACCCCCGTGATCTTGCACGTGGCACCCTGTTTGTAATAAGTCTGATTACCGGCGACCACAGGGCCGACGACGTGTGACGTCACACCTTCGCCCCCCCATGTGACATCACGCCTCCGCCCCCCATGTGACATTAGGTTGTAGTCCCCCCCCCCACATTAGGTGCAGTATAGTTCACCCACATTAGGTTGTAGTTCCCCCACATTAGGTGCAGTATAGTTCTCCCACATTAGGTGCAATATAGTCCCCCATATTAGGCTGGCAGTATAGTTCCCCCACATTAGGTGCAATATAGTCCCCCGCATTACGTTGGCAGTATGTTCCTCCACATTAGGTGCAATATAGTCCCCCACATTACGTTGGCAGTATAGTCCCCACACATTAGGTGCAATATAGTCCCCCACATTAGGCTGGCAGTATAGTTTCCCCCCCATTAGGTGCAATATAGTCCCCCACATTAGACTGGCAGTATAGTTCCCCCACATTAGGTGCAGTACAGTTCTCCCACATTAGGTGCAATATAGTCCCCCACATTACGTTGGCAGTATAGTCCCCCCACATTAGGTCCAATATAGTCCCCCACATTAGGCTGGCAGTATAGTTCCCGCACATTAGGCTGGCAGTATAGTCCCCCAAATTACGTTGGCAGTATAGTCCCCCACATTAGGTGCAGTATGTTCCCCCACATTAGGTGCAGTATAGTCCCCCACATTAGGCTGGCAGTATGTTCCCCCACATTAGGCTGGCAGCATAGTCCCCCAAATTACGTTAGCAGTATAGTTCCCCCAAATTAGGCTGGCAGTATGTTCCCCCACATTAGGTGCAGTATGTTCCCCCACATAGTGTTCGCTCCGGGTCTGATTACCGGCGACCACAGGGCAGACGACGTGTGACGTCACGCCTCCGCCCCCCCTGTGACATCACGCTCCGCCCCTAAATGCAAGCCTGCGGGAGGGGGCGTGATAGCTGTAAAACCCCCTCCCACAGACTTGCATTGAGGGGCGGAGCGTGACGTCACACGGGGGCGGAGCCCCGTGATCGACAGTAATCAGACCCGGAGCGAACACGCTCCGGGGACTGATTACAAACGGGGTGCCGCGTGCAAGATAACGGGGGTCCCCAGCGGTGGGACTTCAGCGATCAGACATCTTATCCTCTATCTTTGGATAGGGGATAAGATGTCTAAGCACCGGAGAAACCCTTTAACCCCTTAAGGACTCAGGGTTTTTCCGTTTTTCCACTTTCGTTTTTTCCTCCTTACCTTTTAAAAATCATAACCCTTTCAATTTTCCACCTAAAAATCCATATTATGGCTTATTTTTTGCGACATCAATTCTACTTTGCAGTGACATCAGTCATTTTACACAAAAATTCCAGACGAAACGGAAAAAAAAATCATTGTGAGACAAAATCGAAGAAAAAACGCCATTTTGTAACTTTTGGGGGCTTCCGTTTCTATGCAGTGCATATTTCGGTAAAAATGACACCTTATCTTTATTCTGTAGGTCCATACGGTTAAAATGATCCCCTACTTATATAGGTTTGATTTTTTCGTACTTCTGGAAAAAATCATAACTACATGCAGGAAAATTTATATGTTTAAAAATGTCCTCTTCTGACCCCTATAACTTTTTTATTTTACTGAGTATGGGGCGGCATGAGAGCTATTTTTTTGCGCCGTGATCTGAAGTTTTCATCAGTATGATTTTTGTTTTGATCGGACTTTTTGATCACTTTTTATTCATTTTTTAATGGTATAAAAAGTGACCAAAATACGCTTTTTGGGATTTTGGAATTTTTTTGCGCGTACGCCATTGACCGTGCGGTTTAATTAATTATATATTTTTATAGTTCGGACATTTACGCACGCGGCGATACCACATATGTTTATTTTTATTTACACTGTTTTATTTTTTTTATGGGAAAAGGGGGGTGATATTAACACGCCTGTGATCAGTGTTATCGGCGCTTGACTGCTCCTGCCTGGATCTCAGGCACGGAGCAGTCATTCGTCGATCAGACACCGAGGAGGCAGGTAAGGGCCCTCCCGGTGTCCTGCAAACTGTTCGGGACGCCGCGATTTCACCGCGGTGGTCCCGAACAGCCCGACTGACTAGCCGCGATACTTTCGCTGTAGAAGCGGCGGTCAGCTTTGACCGCCGCTTCTAAAGGGTTAATACCGTACATCGCCGCGATCGGCGATGTGTGGTATTAGCCACGGGTCCCGGCCGTTGATGAGCGCCGGGACCGACGCGATGTGATGCGGGGTCGCAGCGCGACCCTGCTTCATATCGCGGGAGTCGGCGGAGGACATAAATATACGTCCTGCGTCGTTAAAGGGTTAAGGACTCAGACAATTTTATGTTTTCGTTTTTTCCTCCTCGCCTTCAAAAAATCATAACTCTGCCATTACTCATTTTACCATAAAATGTATTGCGCAACCATAAAAATACACATTTGTGTGCGGAAATTAAAAAGAAAACCGCAATTTCGCTAATTTTGGAAGGTTTCGTTCTCACGCCTTACAATTTACGGTAAAAATTGCATGTGTTCTTTATTCTTTGGGTCAATACGATTAAAATGATACCCATTATAACAGGGGTCCTCAAACTTTTTAAATGGGGGGCCAGTTCACGGTCCCTCAGACCATTGGAGGGCCGGACTATAGATAACAAAACATGAATAAATTCCTATGCACACTTATATATCTTATTAGTGGACTACCACTTTAAGTACACAGCACAGTTCCCACCACATTAGGTTGGCAGTATAGATCCCCCCACATTAGGTTGAAGTTCCCCCACATTAGGGTTGGCAGTACAGTTCCCCCACATTAGGGTTGGCAGTACAGTTCCCCCACATTAGGTGCAGTACAATTCCCCCACATGACGTCGCTGCGTGCGCCTGCTCCTGGCAGTCCCCGCGTTTTTAAAGTAAACGCGGGCCGTAGGGACTTCACAGAGGCATCCTTGTGTTCCGAAAGCATCTTTCGGAACACAGGGATGTCATAAGGCAAAAACACCCGGGGGGCCGGGTAAATGAACTCCGCGGCCAGCATGTGGCCCGCGGGCCGTAGTTTGAGGACCCCTGCATTATAACATACTTTTCTATTACTGTTGCGCTTAAAAAAAATCGAAAACTTTTTAACCAAATTAGTACGTTTAAAATCCCCCTATTTTGAAGACCAATAACTTTTTCATTTTTCCATATAAGCGGTAGTATGAGGGCTCATTTTTTGCACCGTGATCTGTACTTTTTATTGATACCCTATTTGCTTATATAAAACTTTTAATACATTTTTATAAATTTTTTTGGAATAAAATGTTATAAAAAAAGCAGCTATTTTGGACTTTTATATATTTTTACGTTCACGCCGTTCACCGTACGGTTCCATTAACATCTTATTTTAATAGTTCCGATATTTACGCATGCGGCGATACCAAATATGTATATTACATATTTTTTAACACTATTTGGGGGTGAAATAGGGAAAATGGGACAATTGACGTTTTTATTGGGGAAGGGGGTTTTCACTTCTTTTTTTAACTTAATTTTTTAACTTTTTTACTTTTATTTTTACAATTTAATAGTCCCCATAGGGGACTATTTATAGGAATCATTCGATTGCTAATACTGGTCACTGCTATGTATAGGACATAGCACTGATCAGCATTATCAGCCATCTTCTGCTCTGGTCTGCGGAAAGGCAGATCAGAGCAGAAGACTCCGGAAGGCAGCAGAGGCAGGTGAGGGGACCTGCGGCTGCCGTGCTGGATGATCGGATCACCGTGGCAGCACTGCGGGCGATCCAATTATCCATTTTAATGACCGTGATGCTGCAGATGCCGTGATCTGTATTGATCACGGCATCTGAGGGGTTAATGACCGACATCCGCGGGATCGCAGATGTCCGCCATTACGGGCGGGTCCCTGGCTGCGATCAGCAGCCGGGACCTGCCGCGCATGATCCGGGCATCGCTCCGATGCTCGTGGGTATAATTAGGACGTAAATGTACCAGCTCACCAGAACGTACATTTACGTCCTGCGTCCTTAAGGGGTTAAAATATACATCGCTGGGAAGCAGCTCCCCCTGCTGCCCCTCTAGTTAATAAGTTATGATCTCAGCGGGTCTCAAAAGGGAGACCAGATGCAATCAATCCCTCAGCCTCTGTACTACTACTCCCAACATAGAACAAATTCTGTTCCATCATGGGAGTAGGAGTACAAGCGCTACTGTACTCTCCCCAGCCGCCCGTAGACTCCCTCGGCGGGGAACAACAACGCCAATCATTGAAAAAGTCTGTTACATGATGGGAGTAGTAGTAGTACCACAGCACTGCAGGATTCCCGAGCGGCTGCAGAGTAAAATGTGAAAAACAGTACAGAACCGTGGTAGACTACAGATGGTTTTGTGCACAGGGAAAAAAAAAAGCAAAAAAATGTACACCCACAAAAACTTACACAACTGGATACATCTAGTTGTGTACATTTTTGTATGGCAGGTTAATGTATAAGGTTTTCTATACGGCTCCATACAATTTTAAAATTGAAAACGTATACTGCAACCGTATAGCAAAATCATGATGTGAATGTACCCTAATCATACATCACACAGTAATGCAGTATCAGCCTCTACATTATATATAAGATCAGTATTACCTCCTACAATCATAAACTAGTGTAGTTTTAGCTTTGTTGTTATATACAGGGCTGTGGAGTCGGTAGACAAATGTTCCGACTCCGACTCGGGAGTTTTTTGTACTTCTGACTCCCCGACTCCGACTCCTCTGTATGAATATGCGAATGTATTTTATACATTTCTTGAAGGAAAGAAAGGCAACATACATGTCATTACCACAGGACTACTGGCTGGGAAGCCAACAGTCTACTGTATTGAACAGTTTGTGTGCTGATCTGCTGCTGAAGATAGGGCAGTGGGAGGATCCAGGAAGGGGCATTTATTATAAAACATGATTTCCCTTGTAGAATCCCATAGTCATGTTTAAAGGGGTACTCCGCCCCTAGAAATCTTATCCCCTATCCAAAGGATAGGGGATAAGATGTCAGATCGCCGGGATCCCGCTGCTGGGGACCCCCTGGATCACCGCTGTGGCACCGCGCTTTCATTATTACACAGAGCGAGTTCGCACTGTGCGTAATGATGGGGATACAGGGGACGGAGCAGTGTGACGTCATGGCTCCGCCCCTCGTGACATCACGGCCCACCCCCTCAATACAATAGACTTGTATTGAGGGGGCGGGGCCATGATGTAACAATGCTCCGGCCCCTGTATCACCCGACATTACGCACAGAGCGAACTCTTTCTGTGCAGTAATGAGAGCGCGGTGCCGCAGCGGCGATCCCGGGGGTCCCCAGCAGCGGGACCCCAGCGATCTGACATCTTATCCCCTATCCTTTGGATAGGGGATAAGATGTCTAGGGGCCGAGTACCCCTTTAAGCTAACAATCGAGTTTACAGGTTTTTATAGCCTTTTTCCAATGGTTTACATCTTCAGTCTTGAACTGTTGACCCTCCATTCCCTTCACTTATACAAGTGTCTCTAGTCCTGCAAAAAACATATTTACTTAATCCCTTATCAGTGAGAGGCTAGGTTACCCATGGGTTCCCTGTAACAGCAGAACACAACACTATGGAAAGTATAAGTATTGCCGCTCCTAATTGTGCGTTGCGTGCCATATAGTGAAGCACATGAAAAGCATGCTTCTTCACGGTCACTTAACGTGTTCGTTTTGTTTTGCGGTTACGTGAGGCACTGCATGCATTGGTCTTTATTCTTACAGTAGAGAAGTCATTAATTATAACTTTTTGTGAATTGGGACATTTAAACTTGCTTTTTTAAATTATTTTGTTCCAATCTAAATTTAGTCGGAGTCGGTGCATTGTTTGCCGACTCCGACTCCAGGTACCCAAAATTTCCTCCGACTCCGACTCCACAACCCTGGTTATATATGGGATCAATATTATCACATAGAATATACACAAGTGCAGTGTAACCTTTTATATTATATATGGGATCAGTTTTACCTCATACACCATAAACTAGTGTAGCAGCAGCTTCTATATTATATATGGGATCAGTTTTACCTCATACATCATGCATTAGAGTAGTATCAGCTTCTATATTATATATAGGATCAGTATTACCTCATACATCATAAACTAGTGTAGAAGCAACTTCTATATTATATATATGATCAGTTTTACCTCATACACCATCAACTAGTGTAGCAGCAGCTTCTATATTATATATGGGATCAGTTTTACCTCATACATCATACATTAGAGTAGTATCAGCTTCTATATTATACATGGGTTAATTTTTACCTCATACACTAGTGTAGTATCCGCTTCTATTTAATTTTTGGGATAACCTCATACATCATAAAATAGAGTACTATCCACTTCTTTATCGTTTATGGGATAAGTTTTACCTCAAACATCAGTGTAGTATCTGCTTCTATTATCATTTATGGGATCAGTATTACCTCATACATCATATATTAGAGTAGTATCCACTTCTGTATCATTTATGGGATCAATATTACCTGACATATTAGAGTAGTATAAAATTATATATTATTTATGGGTTCAGCATTACCTCATACATCATATATTATAGTATCAGAATAAGGAGATTTTTTATGCTTACCGTAAAATCTCTTTCTTGAAGGATCCGTTTGGGGACACAGACCATGGGTGTATGCTCCTGTCATTAGGAGGCTTAACACAATGGCAACAAGAGAAGTCGGCTCCTCCCAGCAGGGTATACCCGCCCACAGGCACCTGAGGTAATCAGTTTTAGTCCCAGAGCAATAGGAGAAGACCGACAGGTCAAGAGAAAACCACAAACTGTCCGAGCAATCAGAAGAAAAGGCAATTGAACACACCTTCGGACAGATAACTGAAATAGGAACACCAGAAAAAAGGGTGGGAGCTGTGTCCCCTAATGGATCCTTCGAGAAAGAGATTTTACGGTAAGCATAAAAAATCTCCTTTTCTCTATCGGCTACATTGGAGGACACAGACCATGGGACGTACCAAAGCCATCCCTTGGGTGGGTAAGGAATCAGACAGGTGGACGGTTGGACCACCGCCGTCTGCAACATCTTACAGACCAGAGTAGCATCAACTAATGCGAAGGCATGAATCTGGTAGCACCTTGAGAAAGTGTACAAAGACGACCACGCGGACGCCTTACAGAACTGCAAGGCCAAAGCCACGTAGCGGTGGGCCCAGAATGCCCCGAAAAATGGGTGGAATCTTCCCCTTGCAGCGGTAAGCTCCCAAAAAGAGCAGACCGGATCCATCGAAAAATGGTGGTCGTAGAAGCAGGTTGTCCTATACAACGACCTTCTGGAAAAACAAAAAAGGGGGTCACACTGCCGAAAGGAAAGAGTGATTGAGAGATAAGTCCGAACAGCCCTCACCACAACCAGGTTGTGGGATAAACGTTTCCAGGGATGAGAAGGGGCCGGACAAGAGGATGGTAGGACGATGTTCTCATTGAGATGAAAAAGTAAAAAACCATGTCAGGTAAGAAGGACGGACCTGTACGGAAAACAACTTGTCCTGGTATACCACCAGGAAAGGAGAACGGCAGGAGAGAGCTACCAGCTCTGACACCCTCCTAACAGAGGTAAGAGCAAGAAGGAATGCCACCTTCCGGGGAAGGAGGCAAAGAGAAATGTCCCTGAGAGGGTCAAAAGGGGAGTCTTGCAGGGCACCTAAGACCAAGTATAATTCCCAAGTGAAAGAAGGGGACTGATAAGGAGGGGCAGCTTGTGCCACTCCCTGAACTAGGTTCGGACATGATAATTGAACGCCAAAGAACGTTGAAAAAGAATGGAAACGGCCGAACCTTTGACCCCCTAAGGGAGCTGAAAGCCAACCACGACCGGAGAAAAAGGCTGAGTTTCACACCAACAGAAATAAGACCGCCAGGTATGGTGATAAATCTTTCCAGAGGAAGGTTTGTGAGCCCTCAGCATGGTGTGAACCACTTGGTAAGAGAAACCGCGGGTCCTCAGAACCGCTGTCTCAACCGCCACGCGGTCAAAAGTAGAGACGGTAAATAGGGGTGGCACAGGAGACCTGATATAGGAGGTCTGGACAATAGGGAAGGTGCAGAGGTAAGTAGTACAGGAGCCTGACCACGACGATGTACCACGCCCACCGGGGCCGGTCTGGGCCACGAGAATGGCGAGAATGCCCTCTGCTGTGAGTTTCCTCAGGACCCCAAAAAGAGAGGAAGGGGAGGAAACAGATAAGGTAGGGCAAAGCCTGACCAATAAACAGATAAGGTAGGGCAAAGCCCGACCAAGAAAGAGGAACGCTTGGTTGTGGCGGGACATGCAGAGGTCCACGCCTAGAGCACCCTAGAGGTTGCAGACCACTGCAAACACCTCCGGATGTAGGGACCACTCGCCTTGGACGGCTGAGGGCCGGCTGAGAAAGACCACATCCCAGAAACGCCCAGAATGAAAAGCGTTGAGATGGCCGGAAACAAAGCCACCATAGAAGGGACCGACAAGACTGTTGAGTGACAATGGAGACCTGTCCCACCGGAAGAGAATCAACAATTGAAGAGGTCGGTGATGAAACTGGGCAAATGGCACGCCGCTAACCGACCCAGGACATCCATGCAAAAGCGAATGGAAACTGGAGCAGGGTGCCGAAGTCATCGGACTCTTGATAAGAAAGTCAGACGATTGGTCGGCGGAGTTGAAAGCGGGCAGAGGCCGCGTCGAACTGGAGCCCCAGGAAAGCAGTTGGACTTGTCCCGAATGACCATCCAACCGAAGAGAGACAAGGTCTGAAGGTTGAAGCTAAGACTCTCCAGGATCTGGGCCCTGGCTGGAGCTCTGATCAGAAGGTCATCCAATTAAGGAATCACAGAAACAACTGTTGTCCGTAAAAGGGGCTATCACAGGCCCCAGGACTTTGTTAAAGGTCCGCGGAGAAGTGGACACCAGCACCGAACGGAGAGACTCCATTCGGGATGGGAAGCAGAAGATGCTGGCTGAGATACTCAAGAACCAAGATTGGGCGAACAGAAACGCCTTTCTTGGGGACCACAAAGAGGTTGGAATAAACCTTGAAAATGTTCCCCTGAAGGAACCAGGACAATGAATGTGCGTGGTCCAGGCATCCCGGAAGAGTAAGAGGCGACCAACCACCCGAGAAAGGTCGGCGGGTGGGGGCGACCCATCAGATCGAGGAAGGCCTATGGGTGCCTGATGGGCCGCAAAATGGCCTGAACAGATAGCCGACCTCCGGGAGGGACAGGACCGGAAGGAGGGAGTCCTCTTCCCGTGAAGGCGCCCGGCTGGACCCTTTGTTGGTATCCTGTGGTGGCACCAAAGGTCCGCAGAACCCGCGGGAGGACTTACGACGGAAAGCGGTTCTGTGAGCCGTATCCAGAGGTAATAAAGAACTCTTTTTCCGACCAACGCCTCACTTCCTGAAGGCGGCGTCCACATTCCAGGCTTTAAGCCACATGGAGGGACGGTGGCTACCAGGTAGCTTGTGGCAAAGTGGCTACGCATGGAACAGAAAATCTCCAGCTGCGGAGCATGGGGAGCTAGATCAAATAAATCCTCCAGAGGCATCTTGAAGACTACCCTGGCGGAGATGGGAGACCATACTGAAAGGGCCTTGACCCCCAGGCCGGAGCAAAAGCAGGAAGATCCTGCTGTCTCAAAGGCAAAGTTTGCCAAAGTCTCCACCTTCATGTCGGCTGGATCCTTGAAGGCTGCCGCATCAGCCAAAGGCCCGGTAGGCGCCTTAGAGAGGCAGGAGACCGGCAGATCCACAGTTGGAAAGGCGGTCCACCGAGCAATGAGGTCCTTGGCGAAGGGATATCGCGCTTGAACCTTCTATGTTTCCTGAAACTTCTTGTCAGGGTGCCTCCAGGCGGATACCAGCAGGGCGTAAAATTCAGCGTGAGAGTTGAAAGTCTTGGGTGCCGGTCGGGCACGAAGAAATGGAGACTTCTGGAGCCACGTCTGAAGTTCCTGGGTCCTTTAGATGGAAGGTATCTCTTATGGCCGAAACCAATGAGTACACCACATCAGGCATCCGTGCGTTCCTTTAAGTCGGAGGCCGAATCAGAAACCTCATCCGCAAGTTCTCCAGGTGAATGGGAACGAGGTAAGGCAGCCCTGGAATAGGTCGGGCACGATGAGAGGAAACTTCTGGACCACGTACAAAGTTCCTAGGTCCTTAGCTGGAAGGTGTTTCTTATGGCCGAAACCAATGAGTACACCACATTAGGCATATCCGTGTGGTCCTCTGAGTCGGAGGCCAAATCAGAAACCTCATCCACAAGTTCTCCGGGTGAATAGGAACGAGGTGAGGCAGCCCTGGAGGTTGGGCACAATTAAAGGAAACTTCTGGAGCCACGTCTGAAGTTCCTAGGTCCTCTAGATGGAAGGTGTCTCTTGTGGCTGAGACCAATGAGTGCACCATGTCCGACATATCAGTGTGATCCTCTGAACCAGAAACTTCATCCACAAGTTCTCCAGGTGAATGGGAACGTGTGAGGTGGCCCTGGAAGAGGGGGAGACTGACCAGGTACGCGGGTCTGGAGAGCCAGAGCGGCGACCATGGGAGCGTCCTCTAGGGAAGCGACGCTTGCTACAGGGCGGAGTAACAGAGTGATGCCTGTGAGGGGAGCACCCATGCCGGCCAGAAGACTCGGAGGATGAGTCAGATGAAAAACACCCCCATGACGCTGCGAGAGCATCAGTATAGGGGGAGAGTGGAACCCTCCGGAGGGCCGGGAGGGAGACCTGAGCAAAGTCAGATATAGACTGGGGGAGGGAGAGAACCCAGGCTGGAGGGGTAGCCGAACCCACCGGGTTTGGTAGACAACCGGGGTAGAATAGCAGGGGGGTCTGGGGGAGCAGTGGAGCAGGCAGAACAAGTGGTTCAGCAGAACCAGACATTTTTGAGATACAACTTTTACAGATGTAATGAGTGGCTAACACTCCAGTTAACTGTTTAGAGGGAGCAAATGGGTTCAGCAGAACCAGGCATTTTGGAATTACAGCTTTTACAGACAAAATGATGAACTAACACTCCAGTTGTCTGTGCAGCCCAAGTCTGTGACCCCAGGTCAGCTGCTGTGAGGAGAACTCCGTTCTAGTGTAGATAGAGAAGTGATAAATGCCGGCCAATAGCAAAAGAGGGGCGGGCCAGGAGCAGGGGCGCTGCTGATTGGCCCCTGCCTCTCACAACGCGTGCACAGCGCTGATGGGAGGCTGATTTGCGCCTCTTAGAAGCCCCGACAACAGAGGGGGTGGAGCTATAGTGCCCTCAGCTTCTGACAAGAAGGTCAGTAATGGTGCCCATGCCCGCTCCTCTCCCCGAGCGCACGTCATTCGCATATGCGCTTGCGGGGAAGCGAGCGAGCGAGATGCCGCCGGCAGCCGACTGCTGCCGAAAGCGAAAGTAAGCCGGCGCTTCATGCGCCCGCATAGTAAAAAACGCCATGGCTGTCAGCCGCTTAAAGAAACACACATACCACACACACATATTTTTCAGGAAAGTGAAAAGTATGAATAAAGCTGTGCCTCAGTCCAAAAATGTTCCTGCTCACCCCAGCAATAAATATAGAAAAAAACCCTGTCCAGGTCTGCCCCTGAGAGAAAGTGGGCAAAAAGTGAGGGTCTCCAGAGGTTGCAAGGCTGTACCTAACGGAGAAAGGGAATATACTCACCTCAGTCAGAAGAACTTACCTAATGAAGTCTCCTATGAGGTCTTCAGTCAGCTTTCTGTCACCTGCATCACGCCGAGCTACCATGTGCGAGCGAGGCGAGCAGGGAAATAGGGGGACCCGACCCATGAGGTACAACCCCAGGCGCTGACCGTTGGCGAGAGGGGGTTGACAGCCCATATACGCAATGTCTGTGCCCCCTCAATCGCAATGGGGAGACAGTGAGCTGCAGTTCCTGAATCCCGACCTGAATCCCGAGCTCCCGTCCCGCGGCCCATACCTGCCTCTTACCCGCACGATCCGGCTGCATAGGGGGCCTCACCACTCACCCCCCGGACTACCACACGCCCGGTGAATGGACCGATACCTTCAGAGGGGAGGAATGTCCGCTGGACAACCGCTGGAGCCGTCCGCATTACGCAGCAGCAGCGTGCCCAAGATGGCCGCCACAGCATCAACGCTGCCTCAGGAGCACCACACGCTGCGCCCTCGAGTGCCGGAGAAGGCTATAGTACCCTCACCTCTGTCCCAAGCACAATTACCAGCTGACTTACCGGTGACCGCCACTCAGGGTGATGCAGCCGCAATGGAAATGGACACAGCTGACACTCCACTTCAGGATGTATCCTCAGGATCCTCTCCGGCCTCCTCAGGGCAGAGACAAAACGAGCAGCAGGTCAGTGTTCGCAGTGATACCTACTCTGGCTCTATAAACATAGACTATCAGCGCCTGGCCCTAGAGATGTCCCAACAGATGGCACCCAGCATGAAAGCTATAGTGGAGGATGCCCTAAAAAATGCACTTCAGCACCTGCAACTAGAACTGTCTGATCATACCGCTCGACTGGGGGAAGTTGAACGGAGGGTCTCCTCCCTAGAGGACAGTGACACTACAGTCTCCAACAGGATGCGCTCTGCTGAGCTGGAAATTACTCGACTATCTGATAAAGTTGAGGACCTAGAAAATAGGTCCCGCCGTAATAATTTACGCATTGTAGGGGTCAAAGAGTCAGTGTTACAGCAAGATCTCCAACGATTCTGTGAGAGGGACCTGCCAAAAACTCTAGGCTTGCCTCACCCCTGTAGGGTGGAACGCGCCCACCGAATTGGACTGGCTCCTATATCATCTCAAAGGGACACTGACCCCCTTTCTCATCGCCCACGCCAAGTGATACTCCGTCTTCTGGACTTTAATGACAAAGTCGACCTGCTGCGGGCATATAGGCGTCTGTAACAACCGCTAGAAGTTCAAGGTATGCGCCTATTATTATTTGAAGACTTTTCAGTGGAAGTCGCTAAAAAACGAAGGGCGTTTAGCGCTATCTGCACGTCCCTCCACAGACGTAATCGCCGCTTCCAATTGCAGTACCCGGCTGTCCTGAGAGTGTTTAATACCGATGGCTCTTCTTCAGTCTTTAATACCCCGGAGGCAGCCGAAGCCTCCCTGAACTTACCGGGTTCCCCCTCCAGGGGCCGTACCCCGCAACCAAGGAAATCGGGCAGCCGTTCTCGCTCACCCAGAGGAGACAGGACCCCCAAGGGACCAGCCAGGAACGACTCTTACTCACCTGACCCAACAGGACGAAGGAAACGTCCACGCTCACCCAGACGGCGCAGAGGAGACAGACAACCATCCCCAGACTGATCTTGGAGGTGCTGGATATTTGAGTGACTCTGCGACGAGCATTGACATGCTTTCATTGACCAGGTCGCTCTAATGCATATTATGTCTGATGTGGTCTCCAAATGTGGTTGTCTGGCGAATAGTAATTATTTCTCTGGATGATGATTTTCTACATCAACCACCCCCCCCCCCGTATGTGTCTACCGTCTCCCTCCCTTCCTCCCCCCCCCTAACCCACCTACCTCCCCCACCCCCCTCCCTCGTGTTCACTCTATTCCTTTCTCCTTTATTTCACCCCGCTCATATACGTGTCTCACTGTAATATCTACTTGTACCGAGGGCAGTGGGTAGCTGCTTTACCTAGCAGCCAGATGGGGCCGTGGGAGGGGAGATGCTTGAATGGAAGTCGCTTCTCATTCTCTTACCGCTTATATATCGTATAATGTTTGAACCTGCACCGCCTGAAAAAAGGGAGTCCATTACCCTATTGGAATGTGCCCTACTTGCCCGGGTGGCACACTCAGGGTTTATTTTTTCCTCTATAGTACCTATGATAGTTATGTTATGCGTTATTTATACTGTTTTGTTACTGTTTTTTTCACATGTATCTCGCCCATGGCATACAAGATATGAAGTCCGGGAGGTCCGCTCCAATGCTGCTGCACCTGATATATGCGCCCACCACATACTCCAGTTATTCTACGCCTGCAATCCGATCGACTTATTTAAGGTACCATGATTACACTCATCTCATGGAACGTCAAGGGTCTTCGTTCCCCCCACAAACGAAGGCTCTTGCTACGTTATCTCAAAAAACATCGCCCTGACATAGTCATGTTACAAGAGACTCACTTGTCTCAGCAAGACTTTTTCAGGATGCAGCAGCAGTGGGTCGGACAAGTTTATGGATCTCCTGCAATTGAAGGCAAGGCTGGGGTGCTCACTTTAATGCATAAATCTTTCACTCATACACTACTCTCTCAGACTGCCGACGAGGAGGGTAGGCTCTCCCACCTACAGATTGACCATAATGGGGAGGTTTATAGTCTGTATAATGTTTATGCTCCTAATGGGGAAAATAAGACATTTTTTGAGGGTATTCGAGATATGATGTTGACTGATGACACACCTTATAGGATATTGGGGGGGGATTTGAACACGGTTCTAGATCCCCTGACAGATAGAAAGGGTCGCTCCCAGATACAATCAACCCCTAGACAACGTGACTGTGTGCTACCCGACTTCCTGATAAGCCTAGCCCTGACTGACGCCTGGCGACTTTCCCACCCGGACGATAGGGAATTTACACACTATTCGTGCGTCCACCAGTCCTGGTCCCGAATAGATTATATCCTAATAGACCGACGACTAAGCGAACGCATTGATAAGGTGACCATTAGTGACTTAGTGATTTCTGACCATGCCCCGGTGATCCTTTCCCTACTTCCCACATATCCAAAGGGCACTGATATCCTCTGGTGCTTCCCAACATTTATGTCTAAAGATGAATCCTTTATAGAACTTCTTCAGGCATGGTGGCTAGAGTTTGCAAACGATAACAGGTCCCACCGCTCTAACGCAGGGCTATATTGGGAAACGGGAAAATCAGTACTGAGGGGGAGATTGATAGCTCATTTCTCGACCCTTAAACGTACTGCTTCCACCAAATTTACAGAGGCTAGCGCTGATCTATGACGTGCCTATGCCGGATATCTACGTACCCCTACGGATGCAAACAGAGAGGATTGGCTCAAAGCCCGTACACAATTCGAATTATGGCTGGATAGGAAGGAACGATTTCATCGCTCCCATTTTGAAGCGGATTTATTCCGCCATGGTAACAAAGCAGGCCGCCTGATGGCCAGGCTAGCAAGAGGTCGCCTTGGACTGTCCCTTCCAACTAAATTGAAGGATGGAATGGGTATGCTTCAAAGTGACCCTCACCAAATTAACAAAATTTTCGCACAATTCTATAAGGACCTTTATGAGGACTCACCCTCTGACCCTTCCTCAGGTAGGACGTTCCTAGATTCTTTGGAGCTTCCGCGCTTGGTAGAGAGTCAGAGGGAACTCCTTAATGCACAGGTTACGGAGGAGGAAATTCAGTACACCATAAAATCCCTACAAAACGGTAAAGCCCCGGGACCTGACGGATATACAGGGGAGTTCTACAAAGCACTCCTGCCACAGGTCTCTCCGATCCTAAAAGATCTGTTTAATTAATTCATATCCACGGGCCAGATTTCTAAAGAGGCATCGGTTGCCTATCTCAAAGTTCTGCCCAAACCAGGGAAAGACCTGTCTGACCCCGGATCATACAGGCCGATATCTTTAATAAACCAGGACATCAAGATCTTGTCCAAAATAATGGCGGACAGGCTATCTAGACTAATGCCAGAATTAGTGGGAACGCACCAAGTGGGGTTTATACGGAGGCGCTCGGCGACCATGAATATCCGAACGGTTTTAGCAGTTTTGGATCGTGTCCAACACCAGCCACAAGTGGGCGAACAACCAGCCTTGCTTTCCCTGGATGCTGAGAAAGCATTTGACAATATGCGATGGAACTGGTTGTGGCTGGTGCTTGATAAGTTCGGTATTCATGGTCGATTCAGAGACTTTCTACATGGGGTATATAGTTCACCTGTCGCAAGAGTATACACACCGGGTATCCTCTCCCAACCCATCCGTCTCTATAGGGGGACACGCCAAGGATGCCCACATTCCCCATTACTCTTTGACTTGGCCCTAGAACCCCTGGCCAAACATCTACTCGATTCGGCTGTTTTCTTGGGCATACGGGTGGGGGCGTCCGCAATCAAACTTACCATGTTTGCGGATGACATCCTCTTGTTTCTCGACAAACCAGCTGTGTCTTTGCCTACTGTGCTGACCTCGCTGCGAATGTTCGGTGAATTTTCTGGTTACAAAATTAACGTAGATAAATCCGAACTGCTGCCGGTGGGAGCTTCTCCACCTCGCTGGTTGCCGGACGTAGCGAACCTAGGGATACGTCTAGCCTCAAGTTCTATAACTTACCTAGGCATTAAAATAGGACGCACCCCTGACTCCTTGTACCGCCTTAATTATTCCCCCTTGATATTGAAGATACAAACAGAACTGAAAAAGTGGGCAGGAATACCTCTCACATTCATGGGCAGATGTCATTTGATAAAAATGGTTAGTTTTGCGCGCCTCTTGTACCCCTTGCAGACCCTCCCCTTATTATTATGACACATGGACATACGCTCCCTGCAATCAGCCTTTACCAAATTTATTTGGGGTGGGAAACGTCCACGCATAGCGCTTCAAAAATTGACCATACCAAAGAAAGAGGGAGGCCTTAATTTCCCAAATATTAGGGGTTACAATTTAGCTTGTCTCTTCCGCTTTGTGGTGGACTGGCTCCACGGTACCTCTTTCCATGTCTACTTTGGCCTGGAAAGTGACTTAGCAGCCCCATGGAGTCTGGCGGCGCTGCTACATACGCCGTTTTCCAGACTGCCCCCGTTGATCAAGCACTCCTCCTTGTTTAGGGATACCATCGTGACATGGAAAGTGACCCGTAAGCTGTACCGTCTTCCCTATTTAGTATCGAAATACCTTCCTCTTGCTGGCCTGCCTGAACTTCCGGATGGCATCACGGCAAGGACTCTAACTATATGGTCAGATCATGGCATCCGTACAGCTAACGATCTGATGAACGTACAGGAGCATACCTGGCTCACACCTGAGCAACTAGCGGATAAATTTCACTTACCGACGTCTCACATTTATTCTCTCAATCAAATCTACTCCTTCCTAAAACACCGATTGCGCGATCTGTCCAGAGAGGCGAACACGCATCCCATGGACGACCTCATAGGTTCGGGCCAACGCAGCCTGTCGATCTCGGACCTTTATCCAGCATTTAGACAAACCCTCCTGAAAACAGACCCTTCTTCTCTGTTTGCGTCCTGGGGAAAGTGGATCCTTGATGACAATATCTCAGATAGTATTCTGAAGGGATGGCAAAAACTACTCACATGTGTAATCAATGAGCGCTTGAGAGAGACTTATTTTAAATTGGCACACAGAGCTATCTATGGATTCAATATCCTCCCTTCCCCAGACTTCCCCGACAGAATAACGGCCTGCCCCAAATGTGCATCACCGCTTACTGACCTTTGGCATGGTGTGTGGGCGTGTGGTTCTACTCAGGAATATTGGGCGATGATTCAGAGTTATCTTAGAGACACTTGGAACTTGACCTTACCCCTTCAACCTCAGGTTTTCCTCTTTCACCAACTGAGACCCCCTGAAATTTCCCAGACAGAGGACTCGAAGGTACCCTCACTGATTCATGTCATCTTACTGGTAGCCTTACGCTGCCTTTTCACTGCATGGTTGTCTAACTCTATTCCCACGTTGTCAATGGTAATCCAGCAAATGAAACTGTTCTGTAATGTAGATCGGCTTGACACGGAACGACACAAAAACACTAAGACTCAGAAATTTTTTGACAAATGGGAACATTTTATTATTAACCATTATACGACCCCTGAAATAGCAGACATAGTCCAACCCTTCAGCCTCACAGAGTGGTACTGTGTACAATCTATGGGGGATACCTTGGGTACCCTACGCCTGCCTCATTCATAAATGGGACCACAAATACTCCACGACTCGGCATGTCAAATCCCCTTGCTCCCCCCACCCCCCTCCCAGACTTCAATCTTGACTTAACAACGATTTAGTTTGTAACGGGCGAGATATCTAATGTTACTCTGTCTAAACTGAGTTGATGACTTTACGATCCTGCAAGACATCGCAAGTTTTTATATTGTTGTTGTTTGTTGAAAATATCAATAAAATATGTTTAAAAAAAAAAAAAAAAAACTAACACATCCCTAACTAGGAAAATAATAAAACATAAGACCTGATCTGGAGAGAACTCCAGACCATGTCCACCTCCTTAAGACACTAAGCTAAAACTGATTACCTCAGGTGTCTGTGGGTGGGTATACCCTGCTGGGAGGATCCGACTTCTCTTGTTGCCATAGTGTCGAGCCTCCTAGTAACAGCAGCATACACCCATGGTCTGTGTCCCCCAATGGAGCAGATAGAGAAATATATAATTTATGGGTTCAGTATACATCATATATTACAGTAGGATCAGATTATATATCATTTATGGGTTCAGTATTACCTCATAAATCATATATTAGAGTAGTATCAGATTATATATCATTTATGGGTTCAGTATTACCTCATACATCATATATTAGAGTAGTATCAGATATCATACATCATATATTAGAGTAGTATCAGATTACATATAATTTATGGGTTCAGTATTACCTCATACATCATATATTAGAGTAATATCAGATTATATATAATTTATGGGTTCAGTATTACCTCATACATCATATATTAGAGTAATATCAGATTATACATCATTTATGGGATCAGTATTACCTCATACATCATATAGTAGTGTAGTATCACAATATATAAAATTTGTGGGTTCAGGATTACCTCATACATCATATATTACAGTAGGATCAGATTATATATCATGTATGGGATCAGTATTACCTCACACATCATATATTAACCCCTTAAGGACCAGGTCATTTTACACCTTAAGGACCAGAGCATTTTTTGCAAATCTTACCCCTGTCACTTTAAACATTAATAACTCTGGAATGCTTTTTTTTATCATTCTGATTCCGAGATTGTTTTTTCGTGACATATTCTACTTTAACATAGTGGTAAAATTTTATGGTAACTTGCATCCTTTCTTGGTGAAAAATCCCAAAATTTGATGAAAAAAATGAAAATTTTGCATTTTTCTAACTTTGAAGTTATCTGCTTGTAAGGAAAATGGATATTCAAAATATTTTTTTTTTGTTCACATATACAATATGTCTACTTTATGTTTGCATCATAAAATTGAAGTGATTTTACTTTTGGAAGACACCAGACAGCTTCAAAGTTCAGCAGCAATTTTGACATTTTTCACAAAATTTTCAAATTCACTATTTTTCAGTGACCAGTTCAGGTTTGAAGTGGATTTGAAGGGTCTTCATCTTAGAAATACCCCACAAATGACCCCATTATAAAAACTGCACCCCCCCAAAGTATTCAAAATGACATTCAGTAAGTGTTTTAACCCTTTAGGTGTTTCACAGGAATAGCAGCAAAGTGAAGGAATAAATTCAAAATCTTCATTTTTTACACTCGCATGTTCTTGTAGACCCAATTTTTGAATTTTTTCAAGTGGTAAAAAGGAGAAAATTTTTACTTGTATTTGAAACCCAATTTCTCTCGAGTAAGGACATACCTCATATGTCTATGTTAATTGTTCGGCGGGCGCAGTAGAGGGCTCAGAAGGGAAGAAGCGACAAATGGTTTTTGGGAGGCATGTCACCTTTAGGAAGCCCCTATGGTGCTAGGACAGCAAAAAAAAAAAAAACACATGGCATACCATTTTGGAAACTAGACCCCTCGGGGAACATAACAAGGGGTAAAGTGAACCTTAATACCCCACAGGTGATTCACAACTTTTGCATATGTAAAAAAAAAAAAAAAATGTTTTACCTAAAATGCTTGGTTTCCCAAGAATTTTTAAATTTTTAAAAAGGGTAATAGCAGAAAATACCCCCCAAAATTTGAAGCCCAATTTCTCCCGATTCGGAAAACACCCCATATGGGGGTGAAAATTGCTCTGCTGGCGCACTACAGGTCTCAGAAGAGGAGTCATATTTGGCTTTTTGAAAGCAAATTTTGCTCTGGGGGCATGCCGCATTTAGGAGCCCCTATGGTGCCAGTACAGCAAAAAACCTCCACATGGCATACCATTTTGGAAACTAGACCCCTCGGGGAACGTAACAAGGGGTAATGTGAACCTTTATACCCCACAGGTGTTTCACGACTTTTGCATATGTAAAAAAAAAAGAATTTTTTTTTTACCTAAAATGCTTGGTTTCCCCAAAATTTAACATTTTTAAAAAGGGTAATAGCAGAAAATACCCCCCAAAATTTGTAACACAATTTCTCCCGAGTATGACGATACCCCATATGTGACCCTAAACTGTTGCCTTGAAATAAGACAGGGCTCCAGAGCGAAAGAGCGCCATGCGCATTTGAGGCCTAAATAAGGGATTTGCATAGGGGTGGACATAGGGTTATTCTACGCCAGTGATTCCCAAACAGGGTGCCTCCAGCTGTTGTAAAACTCCTAGCATGCCTGGACAGTCAGTGGCTATCTGGCAATACTTGGAGTAGTTGTTTTGCAACAGCTGGAGGCTCCGTTTTGGAAACAGTGGCGTACCAGACGTTTTTCATTTTTATTGGGGAGGGGAGGGGGGCTGTGTAGGGGTATGTGTATATGTAGTGTTTTTTACTTTTTATTTTATTGTGTGTTAGTGTAGTGTAGTGTTTTTAGGGTACAGTCGCACGGGCGGGGATTCACAGTAGTTTCTCGCTGGCTGTTTGAGCTGCGGCAGAAAATTTGCCGCAGCTCAAACTTGCAACCGGATACTTACTGTAAACCTCCGCCCATGTGAATGTACCCTGTACATTCACATTGGGGGGGGGGGAGAAACTGGTAGGGACTTTGTAGTTATGCAACAGCTGGAGGCATACTACTTTGGCTGGGGATTGTAGTTATGCAACAGCTGGAGACACACTGGTTTGCTACTTAACTCAGTGTTTCACAACCAGTGTGCCTTCAGCTGTTGCAAAACTACAACTCTCAGCAGTCACCGACAGCCAACGGGCATGATGAGAGTTGTAGTTATGCAACCAGCAGATGCACCACTACAACTCCCAGCATGTACTTTAGCTGATTGTGCAAGCTGGGAGTTGTAATTATACAACAGCTGAAGGTACACTTTTCCATAGAAAAAATGTGCCTCCAGCTGTTGCAAAACTATAAGTCCCAGCATGCCCATAAGGGAATGCTGGGAGTTGTGGTGGTCTGCCTCCTGCTGTTGCATAACTACAGCTCCCAGCATGTCCTTTTTGCATGCTGGGAGCTGTTGCTAAGCAACAGGAGGAGGCTGTCAATCACCTCCAACTGCTGCTCAGCTGCAGGTCAGTTCCTCGCCGCCACCGCTCCTGGAGCCCCGATCCCAACATTGACGCCCGGGATCGGGGTCCCCAGCTCCCGGGGTATTCTTCCCGCACCCGCTCACGTCCTCCAGAAGAGGGACGGAGCGGGTTGCGGGAGTGACAACCGCAGCAGGTGCCCTGATTGGTTGGCCACCTCACCCCTGCTGGCTATGGCTGTTCGGGGCCGTCAGAGATGGCCCCGATCAGCCAGTAATTCCGGGTCACCGGAGACCCGATTGACCCGGAATCCGCCGTAGATCGCTGGGCTGAATTGTCCAGCGATCTGCGGCCATCGCCGACATGGGGGGTCATCATGACCCCCCTGGGCGATATGCCGCGATGCCTGCTGAACGATTTCAGAAGGCATCGGGCACCGGATCCCCTCCGGCTAGCGGCGGGGGTCCGGGAATGGACAGGACGTACTCCTACGTCCTCGGTCCTTAAGGACTCGGAAACGGGGGCGTAGGAGTACGTCCATTGTCCTTAACCCCTTGAGGATCGGGGGTTTTTTTTTTTTTTGCATTTTCGTTTTTTGCTCCTTGCCTTTAAAAAATCATAACTCTTTCAATTTTGCACCTACAAATCCATATGATGACTTATTTTTTGCGCCACCAATTCTACTTTGTAATGGCATAAGTCATTTTGCCCAAAATTCTATGGTGAAATGGAAAAAAAAAATCATTGTGCAACAAAATTGAAAAAAACACGCCGTTTTGTAACTCTTGGGGGCTTCCGTTTCTACGTAGTAAATTTTTCGGTAAAAATGACACCTTATCTTTATTCTGTAGGTCCATACGATTAAAATGATACCCTACTTATATAGGTTTGATTTTGTCGTACTTCTGAAAAAAATCATAACTACATGAAGGAAAATTTAATCGTTTAAAATTGTCATCTTCTGACCCCTATAACTTTTTTATTTTTCCGTGTATGGGGCGGTATGAGGGCTCATTTTTTGCGCCATGATCTGAAGTTTTTAACGGTATCATTTTTGTATTGATAGGACTTATTGAATTTTTTTGCGCGCACGCCATTGACCGAGCGGTTTAATTAATGATATATTTTTATAATTCGGACATTTCCGCACGCGGTGATACCATATATGTTTATTTTTATTTACACTGTGGTTTTTTTTAATGGGAAAAGGGGGGTGATTCAAACTTTTAATAGGGGAGGAGTTAAATGATCTTTATTCACTTTTTTTTTTCACTTTTTTTTTGCAATGTTATAGGTCCCATAGGGACCTATAACACTGCACACACTGATCTTCATCATTGATCACTGGTTTCTCATAGGAAACCATTGATCGACGATTCTGCCGCATGACTGCTCATGCCTGGATCTCAGGCACTGAGCAGTCATTCGGCGATCGGACAGCGAGGAGGCAGGTAGGGGCCCTCCCGCTGTCCTGTAAGCTGTTCGGGATGCCGCGATTTTGCCGCGGCTATCCCGAACAGCCCACTGAGTTAACCGGCAGCTTTCACTTTCGGTTTTAGCCACGCGGCTCAGCTCTGAGCGCGCGGCTAAAGGGTTAATAGCGCTGCGCGCCGCGATCGGCGCTGCGCGCTATTAGCGGCGGGTCCCGGGCCCGCCGTGATATGATGCGGGGTTACCGTGTAACCCCGCGTTATATCAGGAGAGCAGGACCAAGGACGTACCGGTACGTCCTTGGTCCTTAAGGGGTTAAAGTAGTATCAGATTATATATCATTAATGGGTTCAGTATTACCTCATACATCATATACAGTGGTCCCTCAGGTTACAATATTAATTGGTTCCAGGAGGACCATTGTATGTTGAAACCATTGCATGTTGAGACCATAACTCTATGGAAACTTGGTAATTGGTTCTGAAGCCACCAAAATGTCATCACAAATATAGGAAAAAGTGAGGATTAAAGAAAAATAAGTAGATAACTAATATAGATAAAGGAAGTCCTTTCATATAAAAGTAAGAAAGATCTGCCTGGAGCTGTAAATCACTGTCTATTTCAGTGTATTCCAACCAGGGTGCTTCCAGCTGTTGCAAAGCTACAACTCCCAGTATGGCTGTCCGGGGATGCTGGGAGTTGTAATTTTGCAACAGCTGGAGGCACCCTCATTGGGAAACACACGTCTATGTAGAGAACACATGTCCTATAAAAAAGTAAAATGGAGCCGCCCTTACTTGGTGTCCAAAGGAGCAGCTTACTAAGGCACATGGTTAAAAGTAGTACAGAACATGTAATACCTCCCTGTACTTTAGGGGGTGATACCAGACAGACATTCAGTGAATGCACATTAGGAATACGCAGGTTTTACCAGTGAATGCCCATTCTGATTGGTCAGTTCTTACAGTCATTGACATGTTTCGCAGATTCCATAGCATTGTATGTTGAGTCTGGTTTCAAGTTACAATGGTCCAGAATAGACCATTGTATGTTGAAACTATTGTATGTTGAGGCAATTGTAAGTTGAGGGATCATACTAGAGTAGTATCAGATTATATATCATTTATGGGATCAGTATTACCTCATACATCATACATTAGTGTAGTATCACAATATATAAAATTTGTGGGTTCAGTATTACCTCATACAAAGCTGATTTTACTTCACTTAATTTCACTTCACTTGATTTCACCGCGGCGGTCCCGAACAGCCTGAGTGACTAGCCAGGATAGTTTCACTTTCACTTTAGAAGCGGCGGTCAGCTTTGATCGCCGCTTCTAAAGGGTTAATACCGCACATTGCCGCGATCGGCGATGTGTGGTATTAGCCGCGGGTCCCGGCCGTTGATGAGCACCGGGACCGACGCGATGTGTATCAGAATATATATCATTTATGGGTTCAGTATTACCTCATACATCATATATTAGAGTAGTATCAGATTGTATATAATTTATGGGTTCAGTATTACCTCATACATCATATCAGGGATGTGGAATTCCTATCGCCCGACGCCCGGGACTAGCAGTTTTGGGCGCCGGACAGGTGAATTTGTCCGGCCCTTAGCCCGTCTTCGGGCAAGCAGGGCCGGACCTGACAAGTGCGGCAGCGATCTGCAGTCTGTATGGAGATGGCTCCCAACTCCTGCCCGCTCCGTACTCTGCAGCCTGTGTCCTCGGCAGGGGAGATGAGAAGCTGTGTACAGTATTTGTCTTCTCTCCCCTGCTCTGCAGACGTGCGAGGGGAGATGAGGGGGCGTGGCTTCTTTCTCCCCGTGCAGACCTGCGTCCTTTGCCTTCACTCCCCGCACGTCTGCACGGGCAGATGCATGCGGCGCTCACAGGGGAGTATGGAGCGGGCTCGGGATTCCTGCCCGCTCCATACTCTGCAGCCCCCGGCTGTTCTCAGTAGCCGGGGGCCGCCGCTAATAGCCAGCCGCGGCTGGCTATTAACCCTTTAGATCGCCGCTGTCAAAGCTGACAGCGGTGTCTAAAGGGACATGTGAATGCTCCCTGGTGGGCTAGTAGGGTGGATCGCCCCCCCGCAGCGCGATCGCAGGGGGGCGATCCACTATGGAGGTAGCCGGAGGGCTTACCTCTGTTCCCTGCTGTACCGCTCTGTCATTGATAGATCCTGACTGGACCAGGCTCTATCAATGGATCACAGAGCACACAGATTAATAGAGTTCAATAGAATCTATTCATCTGTATGAGGAATCTAATGATTCCTCCTATAAGTGTAATAAAGTGTAAAAAAATTTTTTTTATAAAAAAGCTTTAATAAAAGTTTGAAAGACACACATTAACCCAGTGGTCTTCAAACTGTGCCCCTCCAGATGTTACAAAACTACAATTCCCAGCATGCCAGGACAGCCGTTGGCTGTCCGGGCATGCTAGGAGTTGTAGTTTTGCAACATCTGGAGGGCCACAGTTTGAAGACCGCTGCATTAACCCCTTCCATGTTAAAAGTTCAAATCACCCCCTTTTCCTATATAAAAACATGCAAACATAATAAAAATAAACATATTTGGTATCGCTTCCTGCGTAATTGTACAACCTATTAAAATATAACATTATGTATCCCGTACGGTAAATGTAAAAAAAATACCAAACCGCAGAATTGCAATTTTTATAATATCCCCGAAAAAAAGTTAAAAAGCGATTAAAAAGTCAGATCAATACCAAAATGGTACCGATACAAAAAACAGATTATGGCGCAAAAAATGAGCCCTCATACAGCCTGGTATGCGGGGAAAAAAAAAAGCTACAGGGGTTGAAAAATGGCAATTAAAAAATGTTTTAAAAAGTTCAGAATTAGTAAAACATGACGTAAACGATACAAATCTGGGATCGCTGTAATCAGGCGCCTAAAGTATAAAACTAACATGTTACCTCAACCACAAGGTAAATGGCGCAGAAAAGAATAACCCCAAATCTGCAAAATTATCTTTTACTATTTCAATTTCACTTCCCTTTATATATATATATATATATATATTTATTTATTTTTTTTGTTCAGAGAATATGTTATTGAAAAATTAAATAGTAGGTAGTTATGGCTATTATAGGGCGAGGAGGAAAAAATTAGAGCATAAAAGCGAAAATTGGTGCGGACAAGTGGATCGCCATGAGGGACAAGTAGATTTTGCTCCATTTTAGTCCCGTGGACAAGTAGTTTTTTTATAAAATTTCCACACCCCTGCATATACTAGAGTAGTATCAGATTATGTATAATTTATGGGATCAGTATTACCTCATACATCATATATTACAGTAGTCTCAGAATATATATAATTTATGGGTTCAGTATTACCTCATACATCATATATTAGAGTAATATCAGATTACGGTATATATAATTTATGGGTTCAGTATTACCTCATACATCAAATATTAGAGTAGTATCAGATTATATATAATTTATGGGTTCAGTATTACCTCATACATCATATATTAGAGTAATATCAGATTATATATCATTTATGGGTTCAGTATTACCTCATACATCATATATTAGAGTAATATCAGATTATATATAATTTATGAGTTCAGTATTACCTCATACATCATATATTAGAGTAGTATCAGAATATATATATAATTTACGGGTTCAGTATTACCTCATACATCAAATATTAGAGTAGTATCAGAATATATATAATTTATGGGTTCAGTATACATCATATATTAGAGTAATATCAGATTATATATAATTTATGGGTTCAGTATTACCTCATACATCATATATTAGATTGGTATCAGATTATATATCATTTATGGGATCAGTATTCCCTCATACATCATATATTATAGTATCAGATTATATATAATTTATGGGATCAGTATTCCCTCATACATCATATATTAGAGTAGTATCAGATTATATATAATTTATGGGTTCAGTATTACCTCATACATCATATATTAGAGTAGTATCAGAATATATATATAATTTACGGGTTCAGTATTACCTCATACATCAAATATTAGAGTAGTATCAGAATATATATAATTTATGGGTTCAGTATACATCATATATTAGAGTAATATCAGATTATATATAATTTATGGGTTCAGTATTACCTCATACATCATATATTAGATTGGTATCAGATTATATATCATTTATGGGATCAGTATTCCCTCATACATCATATATTATAGTATCAGATTATATATAATTTATGGGATCAGTATTCCCTCATACATCATATATTAGAGTAGTATCAGATTATATATAATTTATGGGATCAGTATTACCTCATACATCATATATTAGAGTAATATCAGATTATATATAATTTATGGGATCAGTATTACCTCATACATCAAATGTTAGAGTAATATCAGATTATATATAATTTATGGGTTCAGTATTACTTCATACATCAAATATTAGAGTAGTATCAGATCATATATAATTTATGGGATCAGTATTACCTCATACATCATATATTAGTGTAGTATCAGATTATATATAATTTATGGGATCAGTATTACCTCATAAATCATATATTAGAGTAGTATCAGATTACATATAATTTATGGGTTCAGTATTACCTCATACATCATTTATTAGAGTAATATCAGATTATATATAATTTATGGGATCAGTATTACCTCATACATCATATATTAGAGTAGTATCAGATTACATATAATTTATGGGTTCAGTATTACTTCATACATCAAATATTAGAGTAGTATCAGATCATATATAATTTATGGGATCAGTATTACCTCAGATTATATATAATGTATGGGTTCATATTAGAGTAGTATCAGATTATATATAATTTATGGGTTCAGTATTACCTCATACATCATTTTTAGATTAGTATCAGATTATGTATTATTTATGGGTTCAGTATTACTTCATACATCAAATATTAGAGTAGTATCAGATTATATATAATTTATGGGATCAGTATTACCTCATAAATCATATATTAGAGTAGTATCAGATTATATATAATTTATGGGATCAGTATTACCTCATAAATCATATATTAGAGTAGTATCAGATTACATATAATTTATGGGTTCAGTATTACCTCATACATCATATATTAGAGTAGTATCAGAATATATATATAATTTATGGGTTCAGTATTACCTCATAAATCATATATTAGAGTAGTATCAGATTACATATAATTTATGGGTTCAGTATTACTTCATACATCAAATATTAGAGTAGTATCAGATCATATATAATTTATGGGATCAGTATTACCTCAGATTATATATAATGTATGGGTTCATATTAGAGTAGTATCAGATTACATATAATTTATGGGTTCAGTATTACCTCATACATCATATATTAGAGTAGTATCAGATTATATATACTTTATGGGTTCAGTATTACCTCATACATCATTTTTAGATTAGTATCAGATTATGTATTATTTATGGGTTCAGTATTACTTCATACATCAAATATTAGAGTAGTATCAGATCATATATAATTTATGGGATCAGTATTACTTCATACATCAAATATTAGAGTAGTATCAGATCATATATAATTTTTGGGATCAGTATTACCTCATACATCATATATTAGAGTAGTATCAGATCATATATAATTTATGGGATCAGTATTACCTCATACATCATTTATTAGATTAGTATCAGATTATATATCATTTATGGGATCAGTATTACCTCATACATCATATATTAGATTAGTATCAGATTATATATCACTTATGGGATCAGTATTACCTCAGTGAATTCTTTAGTCAGCTCATGTCTCTCACTTACCTCACACATTACAGATGCTGCCGTGTACACTCTCTGTAGACATGGCTGATGTATCACAGAATACTGAATGGAGTCCTGTGTGATAGGAGAGGACAGAGGCTTTACAGGTATTTGCCATAACTTTGGTCAATGGGGGATCTGGGGGGGGGTCACATATACTGGACCCTGGTGAGAGGAGCAGCCGGGGAGAAGACATGTCAGAGAGGAGGAGTCTGTATGGAGGCTGCATTGCTCTCATACTCTCCTCATGTCTACTATGTCTGTATAGTGACTAACGGTATGTTGTGTATTCTGCCTATGCTTTGTAGTGACTATGTATACTAACTATGCTGTGTTTAGTGACTATGTTGCGTACATTGGCTGTGCTGTGTATACTGAATATGATGTGTATACTGGCTGTGCTGTGCATACTGACTATGCTGTGTACAGTGACTATGCTGTGTATACTGACTATGCTGTGTATACTGACTATGCTGTGTACAGTGACTATGATGTGTATACTGACTATGCTGTGTATATTGACTATGCTGTGTACAGTGACTATGATGTGTATACTAACTATGCTGTGTACAGTGACTGATGTGTTTACTGACTATGCTGTGTAGTGACACTGGCTGTGCTGTGTTTATTGACTATGGTGTGTATACTGACTATGCTGTGTACAGTGACTATGATGTGTATACTGACTATGCTGTGTACAGTGACTATGATGTGTATACTGACTATGCTGTGTACAGTGACTATGATGTGTATACTGACTATGCTGTGTACAGTGACTATGATGTGTATACTAACTATGCTGTGTACAGTGACTATGATGTGTATACTGACTATGCTGTGTACAGTGACTATGATGTGTATACTGACTATGCTGTGTACAGTGACTATGATGTGTATACTGACTATGCTGTGTACAGTGACTATGATGTGTATACTGACTATGCTGTGTACAGTGACTATGCTGTGTATACTGACTTTGCTGTGTAGAGTGACTATGATGTGTATACTGACTATGCTGTGTACACTGGCTGTGCTGTGTTTATTGACTATGGTGTGTATACTGACTATGCTGTGTACACTGGCTATGCTGTGTATACTGGCTGTACATAGAGTCACATCTATGTGTTGTGTAAACTGACTTGTTGTGTATAGTAACTATGATGTGTATACTGGCTGTGCTGTGTATATTGGCTATGCTGTGTATACTGGCTGTGCTGTGTTTGTTGACTATGCTTTGTGTACTTGCTGTACATAGTGACTGTGTTGTGTATGCTGACTTTTCTGTGTATAGTAACTATGATGTGTATACTAGCCATGCTGTGTATACTGACTTTTCTGTATGTACTGTTCATGCTATGTATACTGCTGTGCTGTGTGTACTGACTATGATGTGTATACTGGCTATGCTGCGTGTATATTGACTATGCTGTGTACACTGGCTGTGCTGTGTGTACTGACTATGCTGTGTACACTGGCTGTGCTGTGTGTACTGACTATGATGTGTATACTGGCTGTGCTGTGTATACTGACTTTGTTGTGTATAGTAACCATGATGTGTATACTGGCTGTGCTGTGTATACTGACTTGGCTGTATGTACTGTTCATGCTATGTATACTGCTGTGCTGTGTGTACTGACTATGATGTGTATACTGGTTGTGCTGTGTATATTGGCTGTGCTGTGTATACTTACTTTGCTGTATATACTGTTCATGCTATGTTTACTGCTGTGCTGTATATACTTTCTATGATCTGTATACTGGTTGTGCTGTGTATACTGGCTGTGCTATGTATACTGACTTTGCTGTATATACTGACTTTGCTGTATATACTGTTCATGCTATGTATACTGCTGTGCTGTGTGTACTGACCATGATCTGTATACTGGCTGTGCTGTGTATACTGACTATGATGTGTATACTGTCTGTGCTTTGTGCAGTGACTATGTTGTGTATACTGACTATCACCTTAACCCCTTAAGGAACCGGGGTTTTTCAGTTTTTGCATTTTCGTTTTTTCCTCCTTACCTTTTAAAAATCATAACTCTTTCAATTTTCCACCTAAAAATCCATATTATGGCTTATTTTTTGCATCACAAATTCTACTTTGCAGTGACATTAGTCATTTTACCCAAAAATTCACGGCGAATTGGAAAAAAAAATCATTGTGCTACAAAATCGAAGAAAAGACACCATTTTGTAACTTTTGGGGGCTTCCGTTTCTACGCAGTGCATATTTCGGTAAAAATTACACATTATCATTATTCTGTAGGTCCATACGATTAAAATGATCCCCTACTTATATAGGTTTGATTTTGTCGTACTTCTGGAAAAAATCATAACTACATGCAGGAAAATTTATACGTTTAAAAATGTCCTATTCTGACCCCTATAACTTTTTTATTTTTCCATGTACAGGGCGGTATGAGGGCTAATTTTTTTGTGCCGTGATCTGAAGTTTTTATCAGTACCATTTTTGTTTTGATCTGACTTTTTGATCACTTTTTCTAAAAATTTTAATGGAATAAAAAGTTACCAAAAATACGCTTTTTTGGACTTTACGCCATTGGCCGTGCGGTTTAATTAATGATATATTTTTATAGTCCGGACATTTACGCACGCGGCTATACCACATATGTTTATTTTTATTTACACTGTTTTATGTTATTTTATGGGAAAAGGGGTTTGATTCAAACTTTTGTTAGGGAAGGGGTTAAATGATCTTTATTAACACTTTTTTTAACCTTTTTTTGCAGTGTTATAGCTCCCATAGGGACCAATAACACTGCACACACCAATCTTTTACACAGATCACAGGTGTGTATTAACACACCTGTGATCAGGGTTATCGGCGCTTGACTGCTCCTGCCTGGATCTCAGGCACGGAGCAGTCATTCGCCAATCGGACACCGAGGAGGCAGGTAAGGTCTCTCCCGGTGTCTGTAAGCTGTTCGGGACGCCGCAATTTAACAGCAGCTGGGATACTTTCACTTTCGCTTCAGACGTGGCGCTCAGCTTTGATCGCCGCGTCTGAAGGGTTAATACAGGGCATCACCGCGATCGGTGATGTCCTGTATTAGCCGCGGGTCCCGGCCATTGATGGCCGCCGGGACCGACCCAATATGATGCGGGGATACCGCGTGACCCTGCGGCATATCGCGGGAGCCTGCGGAGGACGTAAATATACGTCCTTCGTCATTAAGGGGTTAAGGACGGAGCGTTTTTCCGTTTTTGCACTTTCCTTTTTTCCTCCTCAACTTTTAAAAATCATAACCCTTTAAATTTTGCACCTACAGACCCATATAATGGCTTGTTGTTTGCGCCACCAAATCAGCATTGTAATGACAACAGTCATTTTACCCAAAAATCTACGGCAAAACCAAACAAAATAATATTTGTGGGAGAAAATTTAAAAAATAAAACACAATTTTGCAAATTTGAGGGGCTTCTGTTTCAATGCAGTGCCTTTTTGTGTAAAAATGATACCTTATCTTTATTCTGTAGGTCCATACAATTAAAATAATACACAATTTAGGCTACATTCACACTGGCTGTTGTCTTCCGGCAGTGTGAAGCCTGTTATTTTAGGATCGAGAATAGCCGGAGAAAAAATAGTGCTTGCACCGTCTTTTTTTCCGGCTATTCTCTCCGAAAATAAGGGCGCCCGACGGACCCAATTGACTATAATGGGGTCCATCGGGACCAGTTATTGGCCTTTATGACCCATCAAAATTATGGCCGTCAAATTGCAAAAAAAATTAAATAAAAAGAGGGAGTTTGACGGCCATATTTGACGGGGCATACTGGCAGTGTGAAAGGGGCCTTATATAGGTTTGATTTTGTCGTACGTCTGGTAAAGATCATAACTACATTCACCAAAATGAATATGTTTAAAAATGTCCTCTTCTGACCCCTATAACTTTTTTATTTTTTAGCATGCGGGGCGGTATGAGGGCTCATTTTTTGTGCAGTGATCTGAAGTTTTTATCGTTACCATTTTTGTTTTGATCAGACTTTTTAATTGCTTTTTATTCATTTTTCTATGGTTTGAAAAGGGACCAAAAATACGCTATTTTGGAATATTTTTTTATGTGTATGCCATTGACCGTGCGGTTAATTAATGAATTATTTTTATAAAAGGGAAATATTCAAACTTTTATTAGGGAAGTGGTTAAATCACATTTATTAACTATTTTTTTACACTTTTTTTTAAAAATTTTCTAGCCCCCATAGGGGACTATAACAAGCAATACCTTGATTGCAGACACTGATCAATGCTATGATATAGCATAGCATTGATCAGTGTTATCGGCGTTCCACTCGGCGATCGGACAATGAGGAGGCTGGTAGGGACCCTTCTTGTGTCCTCACAGCTGATCAGGACACCGCAGCTGAACACCACATCTAAAGGGTTAATACCAGGCATCACTATGTTTAATAATGTCCGGTATTAGCCATGGGTCCTGGCTATGGTAAGCCACATGACCCCACTTTATAGCACAGGAGCGAGCACAGGGCATCCTTAAGTGGTTAAGGACCAAGGGCGTACCTGTACACCCTGGTCCTGCTCCTGTACTATAACACAGGATCACGGGCTGACTGCACGTCATAGCTTGGTGGTCCCAGTGGCTATCAATGGCCAGGACCCGTGACTAATTCTGGATTTCACGTTATACACCTGCTGGTGTATTAAAGAAAAAAAAGTTTTTCCTGTGTACAAATACGCTTTTTCAGTGGCCTTATCATTGCAAAGGGCCTACATACAAGCAAATAGTGTACCATATACTACCTTTTTTTCTGTCTCTGTGTAAATTCAGTGTTGTACCACATGTTATACACCTGCCGGTGTATTAAAGAATTTTTTTTTTCCTGCGTACAAATACGCTTAACAGTGGCCTTATCATTGCAAAGGGCCTAAATACAAGCAAATAGCGTACCATATACCACCTTTTTTTCTGTCTCTGTGCTAAATTCAGTGTTATACCATACGTTATACACCTGCCGGTGTATTAAAGAAAAAAAAAATTTTTTCTGAGGACAAATACGCTTTTTCAGTGGCCTTATCATTGCAAAGGGCCTACATACAAGCAAATAGCGTACCATATACCACCTTTTTTTCTCTCTCTGTGCTAAATTCAGTGTTATACCACACGTTATACACCTGCCGGTGTATTAAAGAAAAAAAAGGTTTTCCTGCGTACAAATACGCTTAACAGTGGCCTTATCATTGCAAAGGGCCTAAATACAAGCAAATAGTGTACCATATACTACCTTTTTTCCAGTCTCTGTGCTAAATTAAGTGTTATACCACACGTTATACACCTGCCGGTTGTCACGATGCCGGCTGGCAGGTAGTGGATCCTCTGTGCCAGAGAGGGATTGGCGTGGACCGTGCTAGAGGATCGGTTCTAAGTCACTACTGGTTTTCACCAGAGCCCGCCGCAAAGCGGGATGGTCTTGCTGCGGCGGTAGTGACCAGGTCGTATCCCCTAGCAACGGCTCAACCTCTCTGGCTGCTGAAGATAGGCGCGGTACAAGGGAGTAGACAGAAGCAAGGTCGGACGTAGCAGAAGGTCGGGGCAGGCAGCAAGGATCGTAGTCAGGGGCAACGGCAGGAGGTCTGGAACACAGGCTAGGAACACACAAGGAAACGCTTTCACTGGCACTAAGGCAACAAGATCCGGCGAGGGAGTGAAGGGGAAGTGAGGTGATATAGGGAAGTGCACAGGTGTAAACACTAATTGGAACCACTGCGCCAATCAGCGGCGCAGTGGCCCTTTAAATCGCAAAGACCCGGCGCGCGCGCGCCCTAGGGAGCGGGGCCGCGCGCGCCGGGACAGAACTGACGGAGAGCGAGTCAGGTACGGGAGCCGGGGTGCGCATCGCGAGCGGGCGCTACCCGCATCGCGAATCGCATCCCGGCCAGAGGCGGTATCGCAGCGCCCCGGGTCCGTGGAACCGACCGGAGCGCTGCAGTGAGAGGAGTGTAGCGAGCGCTCCGGGGAGGAGCGGGGACCCGGAGCGCTCGGCGTAACAGTACCCCCCCCCTTGGGTCTCCCCCTCTTCTTGGAGCCTGAGAACCTGAGGACCAGACTTTTGTCCAGGATATTGTCCTCAGGTTCCCAGGACCTCTCTTCAGGACCACAACCCTCCCAATCCACTAAAAAGAAGGTTTTCCCTCTGACCTTTTTAGATGCTAAAATTTCTTTGACGGAGAAGATGTCCGAGGAGCCGGAGACAGGAGTGGGGGGAACAGATTTGGGAGAGAAACGGTTAATGATAAGTGGTTTAAGAAGAGAAACATGAAAGGCATTAGGAATACGAAGAGAAGGAGGAAGAAGAAGTTTGTAAGAGACAGGATTAATCTGGCGCAAAATCTTGAAAGGACCAAGATAGCGTGGTCCCAACTTATAGCTAGGGACACGGAAGCGGACATATTTGGCGGAGAGCCATACCTTGTCTCCAGGGGAAAAAATGGGAGGAGCTCTTCTTTTCTTATCCGCGAATCTCTTCATGCGTGAAGAAGCCTGTAAGAGAGAATTTTGGGTCTCTCTCCATATGATGGAAAGATCACGAGAAATTTCATCCACAGCGGGCAGACCAGAGGGCAAGGGGGTAGGGAGGGGGGGAAGAGGGTGACGGCCGTACACCACGAAAAACGGGGATTTGGAGGAAGATTCAGAGATTCTGAAATTATACGAGAATTCGGCCCAAGGTAGAAGATCTGCCCAGTCATCCTGGCGGGAGGAAACAAAATGTCGTAAATAGTCACCCAAGATCTGGTTAATTCTTTCTACTTGTCCATTGGATTGAGGATGGTATGCAGAAGAAAAATTTAATTTAATCTTGAGTTGTTTACAGAGAGCCCTCCAGAATTTAGACACAAATTGGACGCCTCTATCCGAGACGATCTGCGTAGGCAACCCGTGAAGACGAAAAATGTGTACAAAAAATTGTTTAGCCAACTGAGGCGCTGAAGGAAGACCAGGAAGAGGGATGAAATGTGCCATTTTGGAGAATCGATCAACGACCACCCAAATAACAGTGTTGCCATGGGATGGGGGTAAGTCAGTAATAAAATCCATACCAATCAGAGACCAAGGTTGTTCGGGAACAGGCAGAGGAAGAAGAAAACCAGCGGGCTTCAGGCGAGGAGTCTTATCCCGGGCACAGATAGTGCAGGCTCGCACAAAGTCCACCACATCAGTCTCTAGAGTCGGCCACCAATAGAAGCGAGAGATGAGTTGCACAGATTTCTTGATGCCCGCATGACCTGCGAGATGGGAGGAGTGACCCCATTTGAGGATTCCGAGGCGTTGGCGTGGAGAAACAAAGGTCTTTCCGGGAGGAGTTTGCCTGATGGAGGCTGGAGAAGTGGAAATCAGGCAGTCAGGAGGAATGATGTGTTGAGGAGAGAGTTCAATTTCAGAAGCATCTGAGGAACGAGAGAGAGCATCGGCCCTAATGTTCTTATCAGCAGGCCGAAAGTGAATTTCAAAATTAAATCGGGCAAAGAACAGAGACCACCTGGCCTGACGAGGATTCAGCCGTTGGGCAGACTCGAGGTATGAGAGGTTCTTGTGATCGGTGTAAATAATAACTGGAAATCTTGATCCCTCCAGCAGATGCCTCCATTCCTCAAGTGCTAATTTAATGGCTAGAAGCTCTCGATCCCCGATGGAGTAGTTCCTCTCCGCCGGAGAGAAGGTCCTAGAAAAAAAACCACAAGTAACAGCATGCCCGGAAGAGTTTTTTTGTAGAAGGACAGCTCCAGCTCCCACTGAGGAGGCATCAACCTCCAATAGGAAGGGTTTAGATGGGTCAGGTCTGGAGAGCACGGGAGCCGAAGAGAAGGCAGACTTGAGTCGTTTAAAGGCGTCTTCCGCTTGAGGAGGCCAAGACTTGGGATCGGCATTTTTTTTGGTTAAAGCCACAATAGGAGCCACAATGGTAGAAAAATGTGGAATAAATTGCCTGTAATAATTGGCGAACCCCAAAAAACGTTGGATGGCACGGAGTCCGGAGGGGCGTGGCCAATCTAAGACGGCAGAGAGTTTATCTGGATCCATTTGTAGTCCCTGGCCAGAGACCAAGTATCCTAGAAAAGGAAGAGATTGGCATTCAAACAGACATTTCTCAATTTTAGCATAGAGTTGATTGTCACGAAGTCTCTGAAGAACCATACGGACATGCTGGCGGTGTTCTTCTAGATTGGCCGAAAAAATTAGGATATCATCAAGATATACAACAACACAGGAGTATAACAGATCACGAAAAATTTCATTAACAAAGTCTTGGAAGACAGCAGGGGCGTTGCACAGGCCAAAGGGCATGACCAGATACTCAAAGTGTCCATCTCTGGTGTTAAATGCTGTTTTCCACTCATCCCCCTCTCTGATGCGGATGAGGTTATAGGCGCCTCTTAAGTCCAATTTAGTAAAGATGTGGGCACCTTGGAGGCGATCAAAGAGTTCAGAGATGAGGGGTAAGGGGTAGCGGTTCTTAACCGTGATTTTATTAAGTCCGCGGTAGTCAATGCAAGGACGTAGAGAGCCATCTTTTTTGGACACAAAGAAAAATCCGGCTCCGGCAGGAGAGGAGGATTTACGGATAAAGCCCTTTTTTAGATTCTCCTGGACGTATTCAGACATGGCAAGAGTCTCTGGGGCAGAGAGAGGATAAATTCTGCCCCGGGGTGGAGTAGTGCCCGGGAGGAGGTCGATAGGACAATCATAAGGCCTGTGAGGAGGTAGAGTCTCCGCTTGTTTTTTGCAGAAAACATCCGCGAAGTCCATATAGGCCTTAGGGAGACCGGTTACTGGAGGAAGCAGAGAGTTACGGCAAGGGTTACTGGGAACCGGTTTTAGACAGTCCTTGGAACAAGAGGGCCCCCAACTCTTGATCTCCCCAGTGGACCAATCCAGGGTTGGGGAATGAAGTTGAAGCCAGGGAAGTCCAAGGAGAATTTCCGAGGTGCAATTGGGGAGGACCAAAAGTTCAATCCTCTCGTGATGAGATCCGATGCTCATTAGAAGGGGCTCCGTGCGGAAACGTATGGAACAGTCCAATCTTTCATTGTTTATACAATTGATGTAAAGGGGTCTGGTGAGACTGGTCACTGGGATGTTGAACCTGTTGACGAGAGAGGCCAAAATAAAATTTCCTGCAGATCCAGAGTCCAAGAAGGCCACAGAAGAGAAGGAGAAGGCAGAGGCAGACATCCGCACAGGCACAGTAAGACGTGGAGAAGCAGAGTGGACATCAAGGATTGTCTCACCTTTGTGCGGAGTCAGGGTACGTCTTTCCAGGCGGGGAGGGCGGATAGGACAATCCCTCAGGAAGTGTTCGGTACTAGCACAGTACAGGCAGAGGTTCTCCATGCGGCGTCGTGTCCTCTCTTGAGATGTCAGGCGAGACCGGTCGACCTGCATAGCCTCCACGGCGGGAGGCACAGGAACAGATTGCAGGGAACCAGAGGAGAGAGGAGCCGAGGAGAAGAAACGCCTCGTGCGAACAGAGTCCATATCTTGGCGGAGCTCCTGACGCCTTTCGGAAAAACGCATGTCAATGCGAGTGGCTAGGTGAATAAGTTCATGAAGATTAGCAGGCATTTCTCGTGCGGCCAGAACATCTTTAATGTTGCTGGATAGGCCTTTTTTAAAGGTCGCGCAGAGGGCCTCATTGTTCCAGGATAATTCAGAAGCAAGAGTACGGAATTGTACGGCATACTCGCCAACGGAAGAATTACCCTGGACCAGGTTCAACAGGGCAGTCTCAGCAGAAGAGGCTCGGGCAGGTTCCTCAAAGACACTTCGAATTTCCGAGAAGAAGGAGTGTACAGAGGCAGTGACGGGGTCATTGCGGTCCCAGAGCGGTGTGGCCCAAGCCAGGGCTTTTCCAGACAGCAGGCTGACTACGAAAGCCACCTTAGACCTTTCAGTGGGGAACTGGTCCGACATCATCTCCAAGTGTAATGAACATTGGGAAAGGAAGCCACGGCAAAACTTAGAGTCCCCATCAAATTTATCCGGCAAGGATAGTCGTAGTCCAGAAGCGGCCACTCGCTGCGGGGGAGGTACAGGAGCTGGCGGAGGAGATGGTTGCTGGAGCTGTGGTAGTAACTGTTGTAGCATAACAGTCAGTTGAGACAGCTGTTGGCCTTGTTGCGCAATCTGTTGTGACTGCTGGGCGACCACCGTGGTGAGGTCAGCGACAACTGGCAGAGGAACTTCAGCGGGATCCATGGCCGGATCTACTGTCACGATGCCGGCTGGCAGGTAGTGGATCCTCTGTGCCAGAGAGGGATTGGCGTGGACCGTGCTAGAGGATCGGTTCTAAGTCACTACTGGTTTTCACCAGAGCCCGCCGCAAAGCGGGATGGTCTTGCTGCGGCGGTAGTGACCAGGTCGTATCCCCTAGCAACGGCTCAACCTCTCTGGCTGCTGAAGATAGGCGCGGTACAAGGGAGTAGACAGAAGCAAGGTCGGACGTAGCAGAAGGTCGGGGCAGGCAGCAAGGATCGTAGTCAGGGGCAACGGCAGGAGGTCTGGAACACAGGCTAGGAACACACAAGGAAACGCTTTCACTGGCACTAAGGCAACAAGATCCGGCGAGGGAGTGAAGGGGAAGTGAGGTGATATAGGGAAGTGCACAGGTGTAAACACTAATTGGAACCACTGCGCCAATCAGCGGCGCAGTGGCCCTTTAAATCGCAAAGACCCGGCGCGCGCGCGCCCTAGGGAGCGGGGCCGCGCGCGCCGGGACAGAACTGACGGAGAGCGAGTCAGGTACGGGAGCCGGGGTGCGCATCGCGAGCGGGCGCTACCCGCATCGCGAATCGCATCCCGGCCAGAGGCGGTATCGCAGCGCCCCGGGTCCGTGGAACCGACCGGAGCGCTGCAGTGAGAGGAGTGTAGCGAGCGCTCCGGGGAGGAGCGGGGACCCGGAGCGCTCGGCGTAACACCGGTGTATTAAAGAAAAAAATTAAGTTTTTCCTGCGTATAAATACGCTTAACAGTGCGCTCATCATTGCAAAGGGAAAACATACAACCAAGTAGTGTACTATTTAGTACCTGTATTTCGGTCTCAGTGCTAAATTCAGTGCTATTCCACACATTAGTATACTCCGGCTGGTGTATACAACAAAAAAAGAGTTTTTTTCTGCGTATAAATACGCTTAACAGTGCGCTCATCATTGCAAAGGGCATACATAGAACCAAGTAGTATACTATTTACTACCTGTTATTCTGCCTCTGTGCTAAATTCAGTGCTATTCCACACATTAGTATACCTGCCGGTGTATTTAAAAAAAAAAGTTTTTTTTCTGCGTAGAAATACGCATATCAGTGCGCTCATCATTGCAAAGGGCATACATACAACAAAGGAGTGTACTATTTAGTAACTGTTATTCTGTCTAGGGCCTATATATTTTGAAAGGACAGCCATAAGTAATCGCCTGCTGCTGTTCTATACCCTCATAAACGCACTAAGTATGTCAGGCAGGGAAGTGCCAGGACGTGCGCAGAGAGGGTGCAGAGGCCTACATACGTCAGGCAGAGTTGGCAGCAGACTTGGGGCTAGTGGCAACAGGAGTCGCAGCAATAGGCCTGAGCTCCCGTTAACACCCAGCGGTCGTGTCGTCGACCCATCTCTCCTCGTCAATTGGTTTGCACACTCATCCCCATCATCACAAGCGACATCTCACTACCCCAGTCAATAGTCGGTGGGTTCCTCAGACACAACCCTCAGTTGGCATGGCCCAGGAGCAGTCCCCGTAATCCCATTGCCTTTGTCCTATGCTGGTCCCTCTCCCAAAGAAGTATCTCATACTTTGGGTTCAGCTCCACTATTTAGTGAGGACAATGTAATAGAGGACAGTCAGCAGCTAATGGGAAGCCAAGAATGTGAGGAGACATGCGTCGCTTGCTCTGCAAGGCGGGCAAGTAGTGATGCGGAGAGGGACGTGGGAGGTGGTGTTTCAATTGTTCAGGGTCCTGAGGTAGACACTGTTGTGGAACACGAGGAGGACATCAGTGACGTGCACAAATCTTTTGATGATGATGAAACCGATCGCAATTGGGAGCCGGGTGCAGAAGCCGGGGCTTCATCATCATCAGGAGAAGAGATTTTCTCTTTGTCTATGAGGCAGCAAGGCAGTAACATGGTTGGCAATCAGCATGGTGATGGCAGTAGTGGAAATTCAGGAGCCAAACGTGCCAGGGGGAGACCACCTGCTTTGCGGCAAGCTACCATTCAGGGAGGTAGTGGAACAGGGGTTCCTGGAGACGGCGCCAATAGCAGTGAAATAGTGCGGACTGCGGGTGGGAAAATCAGCTACTCTGCGGTGTGGTTGTTCTTCATAAAGAATCCGGAGGACCTTAGCATAGTCACATGCAAAATCTGTCGGCAGAAAGTGAAGCGTGGCCAGGGTCCCAATCTCGGCACCACAGCCCTGCGTCAACACATGATTCGCCACCATAAAGCGGCCTGGGATAACCGTTGCTCCGAGGTAGTGGTCCAGCCTGCCGCATCACCCAGTGGTCATCCGCTCTCTCCGTCATCCAGCCAAGGCTCCACAACCTCAGCCAAAGGGAGCATTGTGTAAAATCCTCCTTCTTGCGCTCCTGCTTCTTCCGCTTGTAGTCAGTCATTCCGCCAACAATCGATCGGCGAAGCCATGCCCAAGAGACAACAGTATGCGCCCACTCATCCAACAGCGCAGAAGTTGAATATGCTCCTGTCCAAGTTGCTGGTGTTGCAGTCCCTCCCTTTCCAACTAGTGGACTCTGCAGCTTTCAGGGAATTGATGGCTTGTGCCGAGCCGAGGTGGAGAGTCCCAAGCCGTCATTTTTTTGCGAAGAAGGCAGTACCAGCCCTGCATAAGTTTGTACAAGAGAAGGTGGGCCAGTCCTTGAGCCTGTCGGTGTGTTCAAAAGTGCACGGCATCGCCGACGTGTGGAGCTGAAACTACGGGGAGGGACAATACATGTCTTTTATGGCCCACTGGGTAAATGTTGTTCCTGCACTGCCACAACAGCAACTTGGACAGGTCACACCGCTTCCTCCTCCACGCTCTGGCTCCCAGGCAGTTGGTCCTTTTACAGTGAGCGCCTCCTCCTCCCCATGTCCTCGGCCTCCACTGCACGTCCAAATCTCAGTGGCCCTTCATCGTACCACGTGTGTAGGACACAGCGATGTCAAGCCGTCCTTCACATGGTTTGCCTTGGCGAACGGAGTCACACAGGGGGGGGACTGCTGAAGTTCATTAGGGAAGAAATCCGAGTATGGCTTACTCCACAAAATCTGGAAATGGGAACCATAGTGACCGACAATGGGAAGAACATTGTGGCCGCGCTGCGACAAGGAAGTGTGAACCATTTGCCCTGCATGGCAGACGTGTTGAATCTGGTAGTCAAGAAGTTCATCAAGTCTTCACCCCATTTGCAAGACATCCTGACAATGACAAGGAAACTGTGCATGCACTTCAGCCACTCGTACACCGCCAAACACACTTTGCTTGAGCTGCAGCTTCAGAACAATATCCCACAACATAGTCTCATTTGTGACGTTGCCACACGTTGGAATTCCACCCTCCATATGTTGGACAGACTATACAAATAAAGAAAAGCCATCATGGATTTTTTGATGATACAACCAGATAGGAGTACTCCCCTGTGTAACTTCAATGTGAACGAGTGGCAGCTCAGACCTGACACCTGCCGTTTGCTGAGGCCCTTTGAGGAAGCCACATTTTTTGTTAGTCGCTCGAATTACGCCATGAACGATGTAATTCCACTCCTACATTTACTCCAAAAAATGATTGAAAACATGGCTGGTCACAGCAATGGAGATGTTGCGCCTACATCAGAAGACTACATGAGTCCTGTGGGGGATGAACTGGAGGAGGATGATGAGGGGCAGAGCGGAGCACAGTTTATGGTGGATAAGATGGCTGGTGTTTCTGGTGATTGGACAGGAGAGGAGGAGCAGGAGCAGCCAGAGGAGCTGGAGGGTTATTACGAGGGAGGCGAGACAGAGGACATAGACACACCGTGGCAGTATGCAGTCGAGATGGAGGCAGGTAGTCCCAGCGAGTCACAAATGGCACGATGCATGCTGAGTTGCTTGCGTAGTGACCCCCGAATTGTCAAAATTCGTCAGCGCGATGACTTCTGGATCTCCACCTTATTAGGCCCTCGCTACCGGCCCAGAATGGGGGCCTGTTTTACACCCACTGAGAGGGAGGACAAACTGACCTACTCGCAGGTCTGACTCGGGGGGCCCTCTGCGCTCACCTTCCACTGCCACGGCTGCTGGGGAGGGGAGGGGTGGCAGGAGAAGTACCGGCTCAATCAGCAGCAGCCTGAGTCTACAGTCGCTGATGAGTAGCTTCCTTCAGCCGCATAGTGAAGCTACTCATCAGCAGCAGGTGGACATGGAGCAGGACCTGAACCAGCAGGTGGTGGCTTACCTCGATATGACCCTGCCAACAACCGTTGAAGATCAGCTGGACTTCTGGGCAGCCAAACTTGATTTATGGCCGCAACTAGCGGAGTTTGCCCTGGAAAAGCTGTCCTGCCCGGCCAGTAGTGTGCCATCAGTGCAGCCGGAGCCATAGTTACCCCAAGGCAAACTCGTCTGTCAACTAAAAATGTGGAGAGACTGACGTTGTCAAGATGAATCAGGGATGGATCAGCCAGGATTTCCAGCCACCAATGACAGATGGGTCTGAGTAGATTGACCATGCTCCTACAACAACATTTTCTCTATTGTGGTTGGTTATGAAGCCCTCTGGGGCAGATCTGGGCATTGTACGGCCCGCTTGCCACATACGGCCCTTTGATTGGCTCTGACTGGCCCGCGCAGATTGGGGGACAACTATGCTGCCTAATCTGGGGGACAACTATGCTCCTAATCTTGGGGACATCTATGCTGCCTAATCTGGGGGACATCTATGCTGCCTAATCTGGGTGACATCTATGCTGCCTAATCTGGGAGACAACTATGCTCCTTATCTGGGGGACAACTATGCTCCTAATCTGGGGGACAACTATGCTCCTAATCTGGGGGACATCTATGCTGCCTACTCTGGGGGAAAACTATGCTCCTAATCTGGGGGACATCTATGCTGCCTAATCTGGGTGACATCTATGCTGCCTAATCTGGGGGACAACTATGCTGCTAATCTGGGGGACATCTATGCTGCCTAATCTGGGGGACAAGTATGCTCCTAATCTGGGTGACATCTATGCTGCCTAATCTGGGGGACAACTATGCTCCTAATCTGGCCCAAGGCGAACTCGTCTGTCCACAAAAAATGTGGAGAGACTGACGTTTGTCAAGATGAATCAGGGATGGATCAGCCAGGATTTCCAGCCACCAATGACAGATGGGTCTGAGTAGATTGACCATGCTCCTACAACAAAATTACCTCTATTGTGGTTGGTTATGAAACCCTCTGGGGCAGACCTGGGCATTGTACGGCCCGCTTGCCACATACGGCCCTTTGATTGGCTCTGACCGGCCCGCGCAGATTGGGGGACAACTATGCTGCCTAATCTGGGGGACAACTATGCTCCTAATCTTGGGGACATCTATGCTGCCTAATCTGGGGGACATCTATGCTGCCTAATCTGGGTGACATCTATGCTGCCTAATCTGGGAGACAACTATGCTCCTTATCTGGGGGACAACTATGCTCCTAATCTGGGGGACAACTATGCTCCTAATCTGGGGGACATCTATGCTGCCTACTCTGGGGGACAACTATGCTGCTACACTGGGGGACATCTATGCTGCCTAATCTGGGGGACAAGTATGCTCCTAATATGGGTGACATCTATGCTGCCTAATCTGGGGGACAACTATGCTCCTAATCTGGGGGACATCTATTCTGCCTAATCTGGGGGACAAGTATGCTCCTAATCTGGGGGACAAGTATTCTCCTAATCTGGGGGACATCTATGCTGCCTACTCTGGGGGACAAGTATGTTCCTAATCTGGGGGACATCTATGCTGCCTAATGTGGGTGACATCTATGCTGCCTAATCTGGGGGACCACTATGCTCCTAATCTGGGGGACATCTATGCTGCCTAATCTGGGTTACATCTATGCTGCCTTATCTGGAGGACAACTATGCTCCTAATCTGGTGGACATCTATGCTGCCTAATCTGGGCGACAAGTATGCTCCTAATCTGGGGGCCATCTATGCTGCCTACTCTGGGGGACAAGTATGCTCCAAATCTGGGGGACATCTATGCTGCCTAATCTGGGGGACAACTATGCTCCTAATCTGGGGGACAACTAAACTCCTAATCTGGTGGACATCTATGCTGCGTAATCTGGGGGACATCTACGCTGCCTTATCTGGGTGACATCTATGATGCCTAATCTGGGGGACAACTATGCTCCTAATCTGGGGGACATCTATGCTGCCTAATCTGGGGGACAAGTATACTCCTAATCTGGGGGACATCTATGCTGCCTACTCTGGGGGACAAGTATACTCCTAATCTGGGTGACATCTATGCTGCCTAATCTGGGGGACAACTATGCTCCTAATCTGGCCCAAGGCGAACTCGTCTGTCCACAAAAAATGTGGAGAGACTGACGTTTGTCAAGATGAATCAGGGATGGATCAGCCAGGATTTCCAGCCACCAATGACAGATGGGTCTGAGTAGATTGACCATGCTCCTACAACAAAATTACCTCTATTGTGGTTGGTTATGAAACCCTCTGGGGCAGACCTGGGCATTGTACGGCCCGCTTGCCACATACGGCCCTTTGATTGGCTCTGACCGGCCCGCGCAGATTGGGGGACAACTATGCTGCCTAATCTGGGGGACAACTATGCTCCTAATCTTGGGGACATCTATGCTGCCTAATCTGGGGGACATCTATGCTGCCTAATCTGGGTGACATCTATGCTGCCTAATCTGGGAGACAACTATGCTCCTTATCTGGGGGACAACTATGCTCCTAATCTGGGGGACAACTATGCTCCTAATCTGGGGGACATCTATGCTGCCTACTCTGGGGGACAAGTATGCTCCTAATCTGGGGGACATCTATGCTGCCTAATCTGGGTGACATCTATGCTGCCTAATCTGGGGGACAACTATGCTGCTACACTGGGGGACATCTATGCTGCCTAATCTGGGGGACAAGTATGCTCCTAATATGGGTGACATCTATGCTGCCTAATCTGGGGGACAACTATGCTCCTAATCTGGCCCAAGGCAAACTCGTCTGTCCACTAAAAATGTGGAGAGACTGACGTTTGTCAAGATGAATCAGGGATGGATCAGCCAGGATTTCCAGCCACCAATGACAGATAGGTCTGAGTAGATTGACCATGCTCCTACAACAAAATTTTCTCTATTGTGGTTGGTTATGAAGCCCTCTGGGGCAGACCTGGGCATTGTACGGCCCGCTTGCCACATACGGCCCTTTGATTGGCTCTGACCGGCCCGCGCTGATTGGGGGACAACTATGCTGCCTAATCTGGGGGACAACTATGCTCCTAATCTTAGGGACATCTATGCTGCCTAATCTGGGGGACATCTATGCTGCCTAATCTGGGTGACATCTATGCGGCCTAATCTGGGAGACAACTATGCTTCTTATATGGGGGACAACTATGCTCCTAATCTGGGGTACAACTATGCTCCTAAACTGGGGGACATCTATGCTGCCTACTCTGGGGGACAAGTATGCTCCTAATCTGGGGGACATCTATGCTGCCTAATCTGGGTGACATCTATCCTGCCTAATCTGGGGGACAACTATGCTGCTAATCTGGGGGACATCTATGCTGCCTAATCTGGGGGACAAGTATGCTCCTAATCTGGGTGACATCTATGCTGCCTAATCTGGGGGACAACTATGCTCCTAATCTGGGGGACATCTATTCTGCCTAATCTGGGGGACAAGTATGCTCCTAATCTGGGTGACAAGTATTCTCCTAATCTGGGGGACATCTATGCTGCCTACTCTGGGGGACAAGTATGCTCCTAATCTGGGGGACATCTATGCTGCCTAATGTGGGTGACATCTATGCTGCCTAATCTGGGGGACCACTATGCTCCTAATCTGGGGGACATCTATGCTGCCTAATCTGGGTGACATCTATGCTGCCTTATCTGGAGGACAACTATGCTCCTAATCTGGTGGACATCTATGCTGCCTAATCTGGGCGACAAGTATGCTCCTAATCTGGGGGCCATCTATGCTGCCTACTCTGGGGGACAAGTATGCTCCAAATCTGGGGGACATCTATGCTGCCTAATCTGGGGGACAACTATGCTCCTAATCTGGGGGACAACTAAGCTCCTAATCTGGTGGACATCTATGCTGCGTAATCTGGGGGACATCTACGCTGCCTTATCTGGGTGACATCTATGATGCCTAATCTGGGGGACAACTATGCTCCTAATCTGGGGGACATCTATGCTGCCTAATCTGGGGGACAAGTATACTCCTAATCTGGGGGACATCTATGCTGCCTACTCTGGGGGACAAGTATACTCCTAATCTGGGGGACATCTATGCTGCCTACTCTGGGGGACAAGTATGCTCCTTATCTGGGGGACATCTATGCTGCCTAATCTGGGTGACATCTATGCTGCCTAATCTGGGGGACAACTATGCTCCTAATCTGGGGGACATCTATGCTGCCTTATCTGGGTGACATCTATGCTGCCTATTCTGGGGGACAACTATGCTCCTAATCTGGGGGACATCTATGCTGCCTTATCTGGGTGACATCTATGCTGCCTATTCTGGGGGACATCTATGCTGCCTAATCTGGGGGACAAGTATGCTCCTAATCTGGGGGACATCTATGCTGCCTACTCTGGGGGACAAGTATGCTCCTAATCTGGGGGACATTTATGCTGCCTAATCTGGGGGACAACTATGCTGCCTAATCTGAGTGACATCTATGCTGCCTAATCTGGGGGGGACAACTATGCTACTAATCTGGGGGATATCTATGCTGCCTAATCTGGGGGACAAGTATGCTCCTAATCTGGGGGACATCTATGCTGCCTACTCTGGGGGACAAGTATGCTCCTAATCTGGGGGACATCTATGCTGCCTAATCTGGGTGACAACTATACTCCTAATCTGGGGGACATCTATGCTGCCTAATCTGGGGGACAAGTATGCTCCTAATCTGGGGGACATCTATGCTGCCTACTCTGGAGAACAAGTATGCTCCTAATCTGGGGGACATCTATGCTGCCTAACCTGGGTGACATCTATGCTGCCTAATCTGGGGGACAACTATGCTCCTAATCTGGGGGACATCTATGCTGCCTAATCTGGGGGACAAGTATGCTCCTAATCTGGGGGACATCTATGCTGCCTACTCTGGGGGACAAGTATGCTCCTAATCTTGGGGACATCTATGCTGCCTACTCTGGGGGACAACTAAGCTCCTAATCTGGTGGACATCTACGCTGCCTAGTCTGGGTGACATCTAGGCTGCCTAATCTGGGTGACATCTATGCTGCCTAATCTGGGGGACATCTATGCTGCCTAATCTGGGGGACAAGTATGCTCCTCATCTGGGGAACATCTATGCTGCCTAATCTGGGGGACAACTATGCTCCTAATATGGGGAAAACTGATGCTTCTGGCCTTGGGCCTATAATTTTTTTAAGTTTAGCAGTAGCTAAATACATGCTTAATGCAAATGTCAACATTGATCTTGAAATGTAAGGGATTATGAAACCCTCTTGGGTACTGCAAATGCATGCTCCAGACTCATTCTGTGTCTTTCACAAACTACTTGCCTCCCTGGTGCCTCAGGCCTTGGGCCTATAATTTTTTGAAGTTTAGCAGTAGCTAAATACATGCTTAATGCAAATGTAAACATTGATCTTTAAATGTAAGGGGTTATGAAAACCTCTTGGGTACTGCAAATGCATGCTCCAGACTCATTCTGTGTCTTTCAGGAACTACTTGCCTCCCTGGTGCCTCTGGCCTTGGGCCTTACATTTTTGGATGTTTAGCAGTAGCTAAATACATGCTTAATGCAAATTTCAACAATGATCGTTAAATTGTCGGCGCTCTGCCAGGGCCTTCTCCTACCCTGCCTGGGCCGACTGAGGACCTCACTAACCAACTCACTAACTAATCCAATCGCTTATAGTGACGGGCGGTGTTTACAAAGGGCAGGGACTTAATCAACGCCAGCTTATGTCCCTCACTTACTGGTAATTCCTCGTTTTAAGGTTAAATAATTGCAATCCCAGATCCCTATCACGAACTGGTTTCAGCGTGCAACACGCACCTGTCCTTGAAAGTTAGAGACACGCTAATCCTTTCAGTGGAGCGCTAGTGCGGCCCAGGACATCTGAGGCCATAACACACCTGTTATTGCTCTATCTCCCAATTGATCTGGCAAGGTAAGGGGGTTATTAAAGCCTCTTGGGTACTGCTGAGGCCTACTCCTGACTGCTCCTGGTGCAATGTATGGGGTAATTAAACACTCTTGGGTAGTGTTATTGTTAAATTTACTGATAATTTTATCAGTAATAAAATTGAATTTTGCAGAATGCTAACCGTTACACAACGGAACGCTTGTTGCGTGTGATGTTTTAATGAAAAAAAAAATAGATGGAGAGGGATTAACTCTGCTTAATCATTTTTGGCGATTAGAATCCTTTTGTCATCTGATTTTTTGGAGACAAATGCGCTTACACACATGTAATAATTTTTTTAACCAAATTTCAAACATTGTGTGGTTTATTATTTTTGAGAAGAATGTCTTTTGGTGGTCCACCATCCTGCATTATAGAGTCTTCTGAACTGCTGTATTTGCGCTTTTTAAAAAAAAAAACAGGTATTTTGTCAGACAATTTCAATAAAATTTTGCATTTTTTTGGGGTGGATTGTGAAGCCTGGGTGTGTACTCGTGCATCAGCCAACTCCAGGCTGTGTCTTTCAGGCAATCTATGGGTTCCTGATGCCGCTGAGGAGGGGCCTGGGTCTGGGAATTAAACATTTTTGGATTGCGGGTGCTACCAAAAAAGATGGACACGCCCTAATCCGTTCAGTGGAGCGCGCCTGCGGCCCCGGACATCTGAGGGCATAACACACCTGTTATTGCTCGATCTCAGAAGAAGGGGGGTTCATCATCGGGAGAAGAGAGTTGCAGGTTTTCCTTGAGTCAGCAAGGCGGTAGCACGGTTGGCAGTCAGCGTTGTGTAGCAGTAGTGGAAATTCTGGAGCCAAACGTGCCCGGGGGAGACCACCTGCTCCGCGGCAGCTTACCTTTCCGGGAGTTAGCAGGTTACCAGCACTGGTCGATGAAAGATAGAGACATGCTAATCCGTTCAGTGGAGCGCGCCTGCGGCCCCGGAAATCTGAGGGCATAACACACCTGGTATTGCTCGATCTCGCAATTGATCGTGCAAAGGTAGGGGGTTATTAAAGCCTCTTGGGTACTGCTGAGGCCTACTCCTGACTGCTCCTGGTGTAATGTATGGGGTAATTAAACACTCTTGGGTAGTGTTTTTTTTTTTATTTACTGATAATTTTATCGGTAATAAAATTGAATTTTCCAGAATGCTAATCGTTACACAACGGAATGCTTGTTGCGTGTGATTTCTTAATGAAAAAAAAAAAAAAAAAAAAAAAAACGGACAGGGATTAACTCTGCTTCATCATTTTGGGCGAAAAAAGTCCTTTGGTGATCTGATCTTTTGGAGACAGATGCGCTTACACACATATTGAATTAGTTTTTGTAAACAAATTTCAAACATTGTGTGGTTCATTATTTTTGAGAAGAATGTCTTTGGGTGGTCCACCGTCCTGCATTATAGAGTCTTGTGAACTGTTGGATATGCGCTTGTTCTTACACAAAGGTATTTCTTTAAAAAATTTCTAAAATGTTGTTGTTTTTTGGAGGGGATTGTGAAGCCCGGGTGTGTACTGGTGCAATAGCCAACTCCAGTCTGTGTCCTTCAGGCAAAATATGGGTTCCTGATGCCGCAGAGGTGGGGCCTGGGTCTGGAAATTTCTAATTTTTGGATAGCGGGTGCTACCTATGAGAAATCTTTGTCAAGAATTTTATATATTGTGTTGTTTTTTTGGGGGGGATTGTGAAGCCCTGGTGTGTACTCTTGCATCAGCCAACTCCAGGCTGTGTCATGCAGGCAATATATGGGTTACTGATGCCGCAGGGGTGGGGCCTGGTTCTGGAAATTTCACATTTTTGAATAGCGGGTGCTACCAATAAGAAATCTTTGACAAAAATTTCTCATTGTGTTGTTTTTGGAGGGGGGATTGTGAAGCCCTGGTTTGTACTGGTGCATCAGCCAACTCCAGGCTGTGTCCTTCAGGCAACATATAGGTTACTGATGCCGCAGAGGTGGGGCCTGGGTCTGTTAATTTCACATTTTTGGATAGCGGGTGCTACTAATTAGTGTTGAGCGGCATAGGCCATATTCGAATTCGCGAATATTCGCGAATATATGGACGAATATTCGTCATATATTCGCGAATATTCGCATATTCGTTATACCCTCGTTTTATTTTCGCATATGCGAATATTCGCGAATGCGAAAATTAACATATGCGAAAAGTTGCATATACAACATTAACGTATGCGAAAATTCGCATGTGCGAAAATTAGCATATGCGAAAATTAGCATGTGCTAATTTTCGCATATGCGAATTTCCGCACGTCAGTCTTACACAGTAGTATTACAGCCTTCTTTACACCACATAAGCTGGAAGCAGAGAGGGATGATCACTGTGATGTGTACTGTGAAGAAAAAAAAAAAAAAAAAAAAAAAACGAATATTCGTAATTACGAATATATAGCGCTATATTCGCGAAATTCGCGAATTCGCGAATATGCGATATTCGCGAATAATATTCGAATTGCGAATATTCGCGAGCAACACTACTACTAATGAGAAATCTTTGTCAAGAATTTTATATATTGTGTTGTTTTTTTGGGGGGGGTTGTGAAGCCCTGGTGTGTACTCTTGCATCAGCCAACTCCAGGCTGTGTCATGCAGGCAATATATGCGTTACTGATGCCGCAGGGGTGGGGCCTGGTTCTGGAAATTTCACATTTTTGAATAGCGGGTGCTACCAATAAGAAATCTTTGACAAAAATTTCTCATTGTGTTGTTTTTGGAGGGGGGATTGTGAAGCCCTGGTTTGTACTGGTGCATCAGCCAACTCCAGGCTGTGTCCTTCAGGCAACATATAGGTTACTGATGCTGCAGAGGTGGGGCCTGGGTCTGTTAATTTCACATTTTTGGATAGCGGGTGCTACTAATGAGAAATCTTTGTCAAAAATTTCATATATTGTGTTGTTTTTTGGGGGGAGATTGTGAAGCCCTGGTGCGTAGTGTACTAGTGCATCAGCCAACTCCACGCTGTGCCATTCAGCCTCTAAATGGTTTTATCTTGCTGCCAACATGTCCACGCTATGTCATTCAGTCACTATATGGTCTCCTGACACTGATGCCACCACCAGGCTCTGTCATTGTGCTGCTGTGCGGCAGTGATTCTAAGAGCGATGCCGGTAATCTGCATGCTATTCTGAATAACAGTATTATTTCACTACCCCAGCACACTCCATATTCGTTTTAGGACACAGCAAAGTGTTCTATACCCCTATAGAGGCTGTATGTAGGCTAGAAATAGCCTTTTTTAATATTGATTCGCCGCGAACAAATTCGGATCGAGAATAACTTTTCGGGAAAATTCGGCGAATCGGCCGAATCAAATTTTTGAAAAGTTTGCTCGTCTCTACAAATAACCAAACTCACGTACTCCATAAGAATAAGATAGGCAATGTTCATTGGGATGATTCATATTTTATGTTTCAATTAGATAATCCTACACGTAAAAACACTATGATATATGAATGTTGTATGTCAACTAGGGGACATTACAAACACTGTAATAGAGCAAATGTTAGTATTTGGTCTCTAGAAGATAATTTATGCACTGGAACTACAACCAAACCTTCCAATCCCTTACAAATTAATTACTTTAATTCCAAGCCATTGTTGAGAAATGGATAATTTGTAACCTTAGTCTAGACTTTTAATATGACAGATTGGAAGATATTAAAGGTTTCCTCAATGTGTGTCACACCTAACCAATTTGGAAAAGGTTCTTGCCCAATGGTTTGGACAACATCCACTAACCACTCAAAGAGATAAAAGAGGTGTGGTTGAGGGAATCTTGGGGGTGTTGTTTCAATACGAAGTTTACTAAACACTATGGACATAAATTCACTTAAATCAGACTTGGGATCCATAAGGTACATAGGTAGTAAGGGACTAAATGTTCAGAAGGGATTGAACCAATTATTGGAAAAAATGGTTTTGAGTACTGCTACTGTAATAGGATCATCTGTGTCTCATCTCCAAGATGCAACATTAGAACTGATAGAAAGTAAGCAGGAAGTTCAGGTTTCTAGGGCATGCTTGGAGATATAAGTAAAATATTCTACTAATTTAAAGATGATGGCACGGGCATGAAAGAGTGGTGTCAAACCTCTGGGATTCTTGAGAAGTCTTCTAGAAAAATATAGTTTTAGTTTACCGTATATACTCGAGTATAAGCCGACCCGAGTATAAGCCGAGACCCCTAATTTCAACCCAAAATCCCAGGAAAAGTTATTGACTCGAGTATAAGCCTAGGGTGGGAAATACATCATCCCCTCCTGTCATCATCCAGACCCGTCATTAACATCCTCATCATCATCACCGCCTGTCATCATCCAGACCCTCATCATCATCACCTGTCATCATTCCTTTGTCATCACTCCACACATCCCCCCTTCATCATCCCCTTGTCATCATCCCACATATCCCCCCTTCATCATCCCCTTGTCATCATCCCACACATCCCCCCTTCATCATCCCCTTGTCATCATCCCACACATCCCCCCTTCATCATCCCCTTGTCATCATCCCACACATCCCCCCTTCATCATCCCCTTGTCATCATCCCACACATCCCCCCTTCATCATCCCCTTGTCATCATCCCCACCCCCCTTCATCATCCCCTTGTCATCATCCCCACCCCCCTTCATCATCCCCTTGTCATCATCCCCCCCTTCATCATCCCCTTGTCATCATCCCACACACCCCCCTTCATCATCCCACACCCCCCCTTCATCATCCCACACCCCCCCTTCATCATCCCACACCCCCCCCTTCATCATCCCACCCCCCCCTTCATCATCCTCTTCTCATCATCCGCCCTCAGTGGTCTTCAACCTGCGGACCTCCAGAGGTTTCAAAACTAAAACTCCCAGCAAGCCCGGGCAGCCATCGGCTGTCCGGGCTTGCTGGGAGTTGTAGTTTTGAAACCTCCGGAGGTCCGCAGGTTGAAGACCACTGCGGCCTTCGACATCATCCAGCCCCCTCTCACCCCCCTTTAGTTCTGTACAGTACTCACCTCCGCTCGGCGCTGGTCCGGTGCTGCAGGGCTGTCCGGAGAGGAGGTGGTCCGGTGGGATAGTGGTTCCGGGCTGCTATCTTCACCGGGGGTGCCTCTTCTCCGTGCTTCCGGCCCGGAATAGAGGCGTTGCCTTGACAATGACGCAGAAGTACGTTGGCAATGAACGTACCTCTGCGTCGTTGTCAAGGCAACGTGACTATTCTGAGGCCGGGCCCGAAGCGCTTAGAAGAGGCCTCCACGGTGAAGATAGCAGCCCGGAACCACTATCCCACCGGACCACCTCCTCTCCGGACAGTCCTGCAGCACCGGACCAGCGCCGAGCGGAGGTGAGTACTTTACAGAACTAAAGTGGGGTGAGAGGGGGCTGGATGATGTCGAAGGCCGCAGTGGTCTTCAACCTGCGGACCTCCGGAGGTTTCAAAACTACAACTCCCAGCAAGCCCGGACAGCCGATGGCTGCCCGGGCTTGCTGGGAGTTGTAGTTTTGAAACCTCTGGAGGTCCGCAGGTTGAAGACCACTGCGGGTGGAGAGTTCACTCGAGTATAAGCCGAGGGGGGTGTTTTCAGCACGAAAAATCGTGCTGAAAAACTCGGCTTATACTCGAGTATATACGGTAGATCATATTGATTTATGGATAAACAAATGGTTGGGGTGTGACCAGGAAGTCTGTGTAGGGACATCTTTGATTCCAGTAGCAGAAATTGAACATGTTATGGTTCCAGTGACAGTTTTGGGAGTTCCAGTCAGTGATACACAATTGATTCATTACAACTTGAAATTTAACCCCTTAAGGACCAGGCCATTTTTCACTGTAGGACCAGAGAGTTTTTTGCACATCTGACCACTTTCACTTTAAGCATTAATAACTCTGGGATGCTTTTACCTTTCATTCTGATTCCGAGATAGTTTTTTCATGACATATTCTACTTTATGTTAGTGGTAAAATTTTGTCGATACTTGCATCATTTCTTGGTGAAAAATTCCAAAATTTGATGAAAAAATTTAAAATTTTGTATTTTTCTAATTTTGAAGCTCACTGCTTGTAAGGAAAATAGACATTCAAAATAAATTGTGGTGAGGAACTGTGTGGAAAGCCTTGTGGGGTGTAGGTTAGTTGGGGTGTAGCTGTTCTAGATACTGTAATTTGCACCACATGCACCGCTCCTGTACACTGTAATGCGGTCTGCGACACATGAATAAAGTCCGTTACTTTTTTTGGGGGGGAGTACAATTTCACTAGTGGCAACAGCAGCAGGCACACACCCGAATCCTGTTCGTGCGATGCCAAAAAGGCTTTGTGATGAGGAACTGTGTGGAAAGCCTTCTGGGGTGTAGGTTAGTTGGGGTGTTGCTGTTCTAGATACTGAAAGGGCGCTGTTAACCCTTGTCACTCGTGATGCCAGGGTAAGGGTTAAAACTCTGCAGTGATGCTGGGCCTATCGCCACCCTTCCCAAGAGCGATAGGTGAGTGTGAAATAAATAAATTGTCCACAGCAGTGCTGAACTTAAAACTTGCGGAATCTTTACTGAAGATTTTCTGTATATAATGGTAACAGTCCAGATAACAGAGTCTATTGAAACAGCACAGTAGTGATTGACAGATGCTTAGGGCCAGAAAGTTTGTTATAGCTTTAGAGGATTGTATTTGCATAGATCAGCTGGATTTAGGGGTTTGATTAGGTCCGGAGATCTTGCTGAGGTAGCAGGGAATTGTATGAACTATCCGTCTCTAGCGCAGGCTTAGGCCGCAAGGTTTAGGCCTAGTAATTTGTCTTGTAAGCTGCGGAGGTCCTACCTCATCCAGAGTCAGCAACCCAAGAGAGAATAGAGCGATCAAGATGGCGCAGCTCCCTTATATGGGCAGGGGCTGGCTGGTTTGGATTGGTCCAATCAGCTGTCACTCACCGTTACATTGCATTGTGGGTGATCACATGTCATGAGAACCACCAAAGGTCCTTCAGCAAACCATAGAGTTCTGAACTAAGTCACATGACCTGCAGGTCCTGCGACGCAAACAAGCTAGGAATCTTTAATAGACATATTTACATATTTATTCACATAAATATTAACTAACTAAGGGGTGACGAGGGGCTAGCTAAGGTAGAGGATATCAATAGGCTACAATTCCTAAAGTGTTTCTTGAATGTAAGATATATTTTTGTATTGTGTTCTGAGAAGACTGAGGTAGTACTTTGAAGTGAGTTATTGAAGGTACTATGTGTGCAGGTACTGAATGTGAATCTTGGTACCTTAAGGGTAGTTTACCCTGTGTAGTCTGTTGAGACCGGTGCTAGTGATGGGCGACTGTAACAATGCTACTCTCGGAGGGGCCGGGAGAGTCACCCATTTAGCAACTGCTAAAACACCTTGTAAATGTTCCTAGTGTATGTACTTGTGTACAAGGACTACTGACAATTGTTTCTTTTGTGTACACGTGCATCTAGCGGACATTTTTCTTGTACAACATTTACTTTCGTTTTATGTACACAGACACAAAGCTATTTTTTCTGTGTACAGCAACCATATACATTTTTATTACACAGACTTACACATTTATTAACACTCCAACAAGGTTTAGGTGCATACACCTGATAAGTGCAATCTTTAGCAAGAAAGTCCTATGAATATAGGGATATGTACACAAAACTGGCGTGTAAGGATCTGCAGTCCACCTACACTAGGAGTCCATTGATAGAACACGGCCTTACCAAAATCAGCCGGGCACAAAACTTACGAATCTCCTACTGGCTAGGAGTCTCTTGACCTAATGGTCAGGCATAAAGCTTGATGGTTACGTTGCTGAACTTGAAACTGGAACAATCATACCACAGTCCTGCTAGGCACATTTTCTTGAACTTTGTTACTGGAAAACAAAAGTGGTTAGCAAAGAAAAGCAACAGGCATTACTTCACAGTCCTTCAAAAGACATTTTTCTTGGAATCTTCTTGTGCCTCTTGTAGACCCCCTAGCCCATCCTACATCAGGGGCTGGCTGGGAGTTAATGTAACTCTCCCACTCCACATTGGTGAGAGTAGAATGAGTAACAGTAGGATTCAAAGTGACCAGGGGTTTACTGGTCGGGATCAAGGTTGGTGCATAAGGTTTTAGCACCATCTCCATGCCAGGAGTGGGCCAAAGAACTTTCGTCGGTACCCTGGAAGCAAGCAAACTCTCCACGTTGGAAGAGGGCCTTGGTACATACGTTGGTACCTGTGCAGGAGGCAAACTCTCATTGCTCAGAGAGGGCCTAGGTACGGTCTTTGGTGCCTGCAATTTGGGCCAACTTTCTTGGTCTTGAGCAGGTCTTTACACTTGCTGTATAAAGAAGATGACTGATGCTGTAGAGGCTCCTCCTTCTTGAGTACGTTGATGGAGGCATCAGGAGCAGACCATTTCGGCCTCAGGTTGAAGGGATCCGATTCACAATCTGTAAATGGAAAGTATTTGAAGGGAAGCTGTGTTGGGGCCATTGGTCTTGTGACCGCTGCAGCCCATTCTCCAAGCAGGCTCTGGACGGGGGTGTACTTCACTATCTCACCCACCTCCAGAGAGTAGAACTTTTTGTGCAGATATGGCCTCTGCACTGCTCGCCGGTTTACGAGGATGGTTTGCCCTGTATGGCAATCTAGGAGTGTCCCATAATCTCTGACCTTGTCGAACTTGGCCACAGTTGCTCTTCATCGTTCTAGAGACTCCTCCCCTTCTCGGGGATGTAGAGTGCTTACCTTTCTTTAGTATTTTCCTGATAACGAATTCTTTCCTCAGGAGGCAAATGCACATGCTTTGGGGCGTACAGTTCTCTGTGTCGGGCCTTTAATTTATCCATCAGCTCAGCCAGCTCGGCTTCTTGATGGGCCCTTTCCCTTTTTGCGGCTGAAATTGGTGGGAATGGCTTCCAAGTTATAGGTTGTAGAACCGCATGCATATACTCGATGAGTCCCGGCTCGTCCCCAAAAATCCACTGGGGCAAATCTGGTGAGCACAGTTGTGCACTTGGCAATCTGGATAGGGGTATTTCAGCTTCAGGGCTCGAGGAGGAAGAAAAGGCCGCCTCAGGCGGGGTACTCAATGCAGACTCCTCCGATGTGATTTCAGCCCACGAGCCCAAATTCTGTAGTGAGGGGACAATCTTACCGGTGATGCACCTCCAGGTGTCCCTGTGCTCTCCGCTGGAGGTGTGTCCGGCCAGTCATCGTCGTCATCGGGCAGTGGGGGAAGATTGTAGGCTCCCTCTTCATCCAGTGACAACCGCTGCAGATGGTCGGCAATGTCTTGGAATAGTTGGGCTGCGACTGCCACAACTTTCCGCTGTTCCGGCGCCATTTTGCTGTTCTCACCACGTGGAACGCTGCTCTCCGCCATGTCTGTACTCTCTGGCTCCCTGTGCAGACTGAAGAGGTTGCTGTGCATGGTGTCTTTTATATTGGGCTTCCCCAAAATGGCGGCCGGCAGGAAGGACGTCATCAGTGCAGCCCCGACTTCCGGTCCTCCCAGAAACAACTCCTCTGTTTCCAAGTTCCCTTTCTGTTGCGACACAGATACTTGGCAGCCACGCCCTGGGGCGCGTCGTGGCGCAGCGTGGGACTTCTTCGTGCGCTTCTCCGGCAGCAGGTTAACTCCGCCCGTGCTGACCGGACCAGGGGGCGAGAGTACAATTTCACTAGTGGCAACAGCAGCAGGCACACACCCGAATCCTGCAATGCCAAAAAGGCTTTGTGGTGAGGAACTGTGTGGAAAGCCTTGTGGGGTGTAGGTTAGTTGGGGTGTTGCTGTTCTAGATACTGAAAGGGCGCTGTTAACCCTTGTCACTCGTGATGCCAGGGTGAGGGTTAAAACTCTGTAGTGATGCTGGGCCTATCGCCACCCTTCCCAAGAGCGATAGGTGAGTGTGAAATAAATAAATTGTCCACAGCAGTGCTGAACTTAAAACTTGCGGAATCTTTACTGAAGATTTTCTGTATTTGCGATAATGGTAATAGTCCAGATAACAGAGTCTATTGAAACAGCACAGCAGTGATTGACAGATGCTTAGGACCGGAAAGTTCACTTTAGCTTTAGAGGATTGTATTTGCATAGATCCGCCGGATTTAGGGGTTTGATTAGGTCCGGAGATCTTGCTGAGGTAGCAGGGAATTGTATGAACTATCCGTCTCTAGCGCAGGCTTAGGCCGCAAGGCTTTGGCCTAGTAATTTGTCTTGTAAGCTGCGGAGGTCCTACCTCATCCAGAGTCAGCAACCCAAGAGAGAAGAAAGCGATCAAGATAGCGCAGCTCCCTTATATGGGAAGGGGCTGGCCGGTTTGGATTGGTGACGGGGTGACGAGGGGCGAGCTAAGGTAGAGGACCCCCACTGTTCCTAGGGACTCTGTCTTTGGGGACCTCACCACAAGGTAACGTATGAAATACGGTACTGGGACACCACAAACCCCCTTATTTAAAACAAGTCGACCCCGACACCTGTCCCCTAAGGCAGAGGGACTAGGACTAGGACAGGATTATTAATACGTTCTATACATCCTGACAAAATCTGAATAAACATTGGATACCTTCACATTTTCTGGATACACTTACTAGTATCTTGACTAGATAATTTGAATCTATCTAGACATTATGAAGCTTACTATACATCTTGAAGCTTACTAGACATTGTTGAAGCTATCTAACCTTTAGTTTCTCACCACAAGGTAACAAATGAAATACGGTACCGGGACACCACAAATGATATATTGATTCACAAATACAATATGTCTACTTTATGTTTGCATCATAAAGTTGACATGTTTTTACTTTTGGAAGACATCAGAGGGCTTCAAAGTTCAGCAGCAATTTTCCAATTTGTCACAAAATTTTCAAAATCAGAATTTTTCATGGACCAGTTCAGGTTTGAAGTGAATTTGAGGAGCTTTCTTATTAGAAATACCCCACAAATTACCCCATTATAAAACCTGCACACCTCAAAGTATTCAAAATGACATTCAGTAAGTGTGTTAACCCTTCAGGTGTTTCACAGGAATAGCAGTAAAGTGAAGGAGAAAATTCAAAATCTTCATTTTTTACACTTGTAGACCCAGTTTTGAATTTTTACAAGGGGTAAAATGAGAAAAATCCTTTCATAATTTGTAACCTAATTTCTCTTGAGTAAGGAAATACCTCATATGTGTATGTCAAGTGTTCGGCGGGCGCAGTAGAGGGCTCAGAAGGGAAGGGGCGACTTTGGAGAGTGAGTTTTTCTGAAATGGTTTTTGGGGGGCATGTCACATTTAGGAAGCCCCTATGGTGCCAGAACAGCAAAAATACCCACATGGCAAACTATTTTGGAAACTACACCCCTCAAGGAACGTAACAAGGGGTACAGTGAGCCTTAACACTCCACAGGTATTTCACGACTTTTTGTCAAAGTTGGATGTGCAAATGAAAAAAAATGTTTTCACTAAAATGCTGTTTTTTCCCCAAATTTTACATTTTTACAAGGGGTAATAGGAGAAAATTACCCCCAGAATTTGTAACCGCATTTCTTCTGAGAATGGAAATAGCCCATGTGTGCACGTCAAGTGCTCTGCGGTCGAACTACAATGCTCAGAAGAGGAGGAGCATCTTTGAGCTTTTGAAGAGTGAATTTGTTTGGAATGGAAGTCAGGGGCCACGTGCGTTTACAAAGCCCCTCGTGGTGCCAGAACAGTGGACCTCACCACATGTGACCCCATTTTGGAAACTACACCCCTCACAGAATTTAAAAAGGGGTGCAGTGAGCATTTACACCCCACTGGCATTTGACAGATCTTTGGAACAGTGGGCTTAAAAAATGAAAAATTACGTTTTCATTTTTCAGACCACTGTTCCAAAAATCTGTCAGACACCTGTGGGGCGTGAATGCTCACTGTACCCCTTATTACATTTTATGAGGGGTGTAGTTTCCAAAATGGGGTCACATGTTCGGGGGGTCCATTGTTCTGGCACTATGGGGGCTTTGTAAACACATGTGGCCTTCAATTCCGGACACATTTTCTCTTCAAGATCCCAATGGCGCTCCTTCTCTTCTGAGCATTGTAGTTTGCCCGCAGAGCACTTTACATACACATATGGGCTATGTTCTTACTCAGAAAAAATAGGGTTACAAATTTTTGGGGGCTTTTTTTCTATTTTCCCTTGTGAAAATGAAAAATTTAGGGTAACACCAGCATTTTAGTGAACTTTTTTTTTTTCATTTTCAACACCTGTGGGGTCTTAAAGCTCACTTTACCCCTTGTTACATTCCGTGAGGGGTATAGTTTCCAAAATGGGGTCACATGTGGATATTTCTTTTTATGCGTTTATGTCAGAACTGGTGTAAAATCAGCCCCCCCCTGTGCAATTCACCAATTTAGGCCTCAAATGTACATGGTGCATTCTCACTCCTGAGCCTTGTTATGCGTCCGCACATCATTTTACGCCCACATATGGGGTATTTCCGTACTCAGGAGAAATTGCGTTACAAATTTTGGGTGTTTTTTTTCCCCTTTTATCTCTTGTGAAAATAAAAAGTAAAGGGCAACACCAGCATGTTAGTGTAAAACATTTTTTTGTTACACTAACAGGCTGGTGTACACCCCAACTTTTCCTTTTCATAAGGGGTAAAAGGAGAAAAATCCCTCCACAATTTGTAGTGTAATTTCTCCCAAGTACGGAAATACCCCATATGTGGCCCTAAACTGTTTCCTTGAAATACAACAGGGCTCTGAAGTGAGAGAGTGCCATGCGCATTTGAGGACTAAATTAGGGATTGCATAGGGGTGGACATAGGGGTATTCTACGCCAGTGATTCCCAAACAGGGTGCCTCCAGCTGTTGCTAAACTCCCAGCATGCCTGGACAGTCAGTGGCTGTTCAGAAATGCTGGGAGTTGTTGTTTTGCAACAGCTAGCGGCTCCATTTTGGAAACACTGCCGTACAAGACGTTTTTCATTTTTATTGGGGGGGGGGGGGCAGTGTAAGGGGTGTATATGTACTGTTTTATCCTTTATTTTGTGTTAGTGTAGTGTAGTGTAGTGTTTTTAGGGTACATCCGCACTGGCAGAGGTTTACAGTGAGTTCCCTGCTAGGAGTTTGCGCTGCGGCAAAAAATTTGCCGCAGCTCATACTTGAAGCAGAAAACTTACTGTAAACCTGCCTGTGTGAATGTACCCTGTACATTCACATGGGGGGCAAACCTCCAGCAGTTTAAAAACTACAACTCCCAGCATGTACTGACAGACCGTGCATGCTGGGAGTTGTACTTTTGCAACAGCTGGAGGCACACTGGTTGGAAAACCTTCAGTTAGGTTCTGTTATCTAAATCAATATTTTCCAACCAGTGTGCCTCCAGCTGTTGCAAAACTACAACTCCCAGCATGTACTGATCGCCGAAGGGCATGCTGGGAGATGTAGTTATGCAACAGCTGGAGGGATCGCAACTATAACTCCCAGCATGCTGGGATTTGCAGTTTTGCAACATCTGGAGAGCTACAGTATAGAGACCACTGCAAACTGTGGCCCTCCAGATGTTGCAAAACTACAAATCCCAGCATGCCCAAACAGCTGTCTGGGCATGCTGGGAGTTGTAGTTTTGCAACATCTGGAGTGCTACATTATAGAGACCACTGTATAGTGGTCTCGGACTGTAGCCCTCCAGATGTTGCTAGGCAACTTACCGGCTTCCGTCGGATACAGGAGCCAGCTGCAAGTCATCGCCGCCCGCCGATCTCCGACACCGATCATCTCCCGCAGCCTCGCCCGCAGGGTAAGTGGACTCCGACGCCGGTCCCCTTCTTTTCCCCGTCCTGCCCGGCCTATTGTTGGTGGGCAGAAAGGGGAGAACGAAAGTTAACCCCCCGCTTTTAGTCGTCACATCTAAACAACCAATAGCAGGTATAGGAGGGGTGGCACCCCTGCCACCTCACTCCTATCCCTTCAGGGGGATTGTAGGTGTCTTGGACAACCGCGATCCCCCTTATATTCCCGGTCACCAGGTCACCATAGACCCGCAATGACCTGGAATCGCGCAAATAGCAAGTGTGAATTCTGATGACCCCCCCCTGGGCATGGTGACTGCTGATCGATATCCTTGGTCCTTAACTACCAGGATGGTTTAGATGTACGCGTACGTCCATGGTCCTTAAGGGGTTAAATACTTTGTATATTATGGGGAAAATTTGGAACAGGTAGATGTTTCAGTCTGTTTACAATTTGTCGCTAATGTAATATGTCTTCCAGGGCAAGATAAGGTTATCTATCATTCTTGTTTTCATAACCACTCATCTTGTGAGGGAAGAATTGATAGTGTCACATCTATACATGATATCATGACTCAGGTAAAGGTAGGAAAAGTTTGTTTTCAGGTAATGAAGAAAGAGTCATTGGTTAGAGGATTCTTTTCAACTTGTATGCATCGTGAAATTCTTCACAGAGGATTATATTGCATAGAAGGTGAATTGAAAAAGTTGGAAATAGATGGGAATGTATTCAATGTTTCCATAATAGACACAGAGCTATAACGGTCGGAGTAATTGATCTGCTGTACCACTGGAGAAAGCAGCACCAGTGGGTCAAGGGAAGTTGTCAGAGTACTATTTCGAAAAAGCACAACATAAGATTTTCTTCTCGGACCGGAGGGATTTTGTAGAAGGGTCTCGCCCAAGGAAACTATTAGCGAACCTAGTCAGAGCACAAAGGGAGAGGAGTGACATCCTCTCCCTATTCAATGAAAATGGGTCTATTCAAACTTCACAGGAGGAGTTACAGAGGATCGCCTGACAATACTACCAGCAATTATATAGATCCGAGGAGGGTGTAGGGGACAGCGAGATAGAAGCATATTTGGAGGAAATTGAGTTTCCAACTATTGATAAGTCGAGAAAATCTCAATAAACAAATTACAGTAGAAGAACTGGAGCAAGCCTTAGAGAGTTTTTTGAATTAATCAGCCCCGGGGTTAGATGGTCTACCTTATTCAATTTATAAGGAATATAAGGAGGTTCTACTTCCTATCCTTTGTACGGTTCTGGAGGAGGTCCGGAAGGGGGGAGAATTGCCTCCCTCTATGTTAGAAACTAAAATAGTCCTAATTTTAAAGAAAGAGAAAGATAGCAGGAAAATCGAATCCTACCGGCCTATATCCTTGATAAATTCAGACGTGAAAATTCTGGCCAAACTGTTGGCCAGAAGATTGTCCCCCCTTCTCTCTACGATTGTAGGGGATGAGTAAACCGGTTTTATTCCGGGGCACTCAATTCATAGTAATCTTTTTCGATCATTGGTCAATATACAGTTGGGATCTGATCCTTTCCGCTCCACCCTGTCACTTGACGGTATGAAGGCATTCGACAGAGTGAAGTGGAGACTCTTATGGAAGGTCCTCGAAAGATTTGGTATAGAGGGAGATATGTTGTAATGGTTTAAATTGCCTTATAAGAATCCCAGGGCTAGGGTGGCAGTTAACAGGTCCCTTTCCTCCCAACTTGATATAGGGCGGGGCACCAGGCAGGGATGCCCCCGTTCACCTATGCTTTTTGTCCTTTTTTTGGAGCCACTGGCGATGAAGCTCAAAAAAGCGAGAGATCTGAGGGGATTCGAGATTAAGGGAGTTGAAGAGAAATTTTTAATGTACGCTGATGATATTCTCCTATTTTTAGAAAACGCGTATACAGGTGTTCCAGCGGCAATTAGGGTCGTTGAGGAATTTGGTACGGTTTCCGGCCTCAAATTTAACTGGGAAAAGTCGTCTTTAATGCCCTTGGTAGCAGGCAACATAAATGGACAAATTGGGGTGAAAGTTCTGAAAGAGAATGAGAGTTTGGATTATTTAGGTATTAAACTGTCTCCAAAAAAGATCTTTTTGTTCAACTCAATCTATATCCTTTGTTGAGTAAGTTTAGGAAAAAGATAGACGCATGGGTAAAATTGCCCATTTCTATCGCAGATAGGATTGGGTTGATCAAAATGGTAATCTTACCTCAGGTTTTATAAGTTTTGGGGGCAGCCCCATGAGAATGTTTTTTTTGGTTTAGAAGCCTTAATGGGAAGGTTGATTTGGGGGAGGGGTAGAGTTCATATGAAATATATTATAGAGAAAGAATGGTTGGCGACAGAAGTGATTTTAGGCGATCTGAGCAAGGTTAAAACGGGGAGGGAGCTATTAATACAGTTATTTATGCTTGCTAAGGTTGTGATTCTTAGATGGCTCTTGGGCGGTAGAGGTCCAAGTGGTACGAAAATCCAAAAATATGAACAGTGGAAAGCTGGAGGGTCCAAGAGAAGAACTAGAAATTTTATATTGACCTTGTTAAGATGGGAAGATTAGGAATTTAATTCTTTTTTTTTTCTTCTTTTCTCCTGGTGGCAGGGGCGCCTGGAGGGTTGGTTGTTAAATATGTAAGGTTTTTGTATTTGGTAATTGCATTTGTATTTATAATTAATTGTTGTAATAAAATAAAAAAATGTAAAAGAAAAAAAAAAAGGGAGTGGAGTCTACGGAGCCGCTGGTTTTCACCAGAGCCCACCACAAAGTGGGATGGACTTGCGGTGGCAGGCGAACTCCCAGGTCCCTACCCCTGGTACAACTAACCCACAGAGGCGGCCGAAGTGAGGAGTGATACAATAAATTAGGAAATTCAGAGACAGGGATTGGCAGGAATGTCAGGGCTGGCGGCAAGGTACGTGGTCAGGAAACATAGAAAAACAGTACTGGTACACGGTATAGACAGGACACTGCAAGGTATGCTTTCTCAATGGCTACAAGGCACAAAGATCCAGCAGGGATATAGAGGAAGTGCAGACACTTTATTGGGTCAGCGCCTGGCAAGAAGGCAATTCATCAAGCTCCCAGAAAAACGACTAAAATCTTCAAACTTTAATAATTAAAGATTATTAAAGTTTGAAGATTTTATTCATTTTTATGGGAGCTGGATGTTCACCCTTCTTTTGCTGCAATGTATATGTGGGATATGGTCCATTGATACTCCGTGCTTCCATATCTATTCAGTGCCTTGGACTTTATTGACTCTTCAGATTGGGGGTGAGCTGTTTTGGTTATTAAGGCCTAATAAAGTCTCCCCCCTTATTAGGCCTTAAGAACCAATGACCCAATTTGTAACAGGGGATCCTCAGACATTCAAATTTGGCAGACAGCCAGACCCTGTCCCCAGGAGAAAGACCGGGGGTGGCCTTCTCTTCTTGTCAGCCTGAGACTTCATGTGGGAGGAGGCAAGAACTAGAGAGCGTCGGGTTCCCTGCCAAAAATCCATAAAGTCTTGAACCTGATCATCAACAGCAGGTACCCCAGAAGCAGTGGGCAGAGGAAGAGGTGGGAGAGGGGGGCGACCGTAGACAATGAAGAATGGAGAAGTTCTTGTAGCCTCAGAGTTCTGGTAGTTATAGGAAAACTCCGGCCAAGATAACAGATTGGCCCAATTGTCCTGCCATGCATAAACAAAATGGCGGAGATGATCCCCTAAAATTTGGTTCATCCTCTCTACCTGGCAGTTGGTTTGTGGGTGACATGCCGAAGAGAAGTCTAACTTGACCTTGTAGTAAGAGCAGAGAGCCCGCCAAAATTTAGAGACGAACTGGATCAGAGACAATGTGTAATGGCAATCCATGAAGGGGAAAAATTTGCCGTAAGAATTGATCCGCCAGCTGTGGGGCAGTGGGAAGTCCAGGCCGAGGTACAAAATGGGCCATTTTGGAGAAATGATCCGTGTTGTTGGAGGACGAAGGCAGATCTGTGATGAAGTCCATAGCAATATGAATCGGCAATGGTTGTAAAAGACCCGCAGGCTTAAGATGAGCAATCTTGTCACTGGCACAGGTAGTGCAGGAACGAACAAAATCAGTAACATCACGTTCCAGGTTCGGCCACCAGTAATGATGGGAGATGAGCAGAAAGGACTTCCATACTCCAGGATGCCCAGCCAGCAAAGAAGAATGTCCCCAGTTCAACACCTTAAGTCTGGTGGAGTCTAGGCCCACCACATCGGAGGACCTAGAAAGAGCTTCAGCTTCTTGGCTGCTGGCCAAAAAGGAATAAGGAAATTACATCTGGAAAAGAAAAGAGACCACCTGGCCTGTCAGGGATTCAGTCGCTGAGCGGACTGTAAATACAGTAGTTCCCAATCTCCAATGGTGTACTTCCTCTCAGCTGGCAAAAACATCTTGGAAAAGAACCCACAAGTCACCGTTTTACCCCTGGAATTATTCTGGGTCATAACCACACTGGCACCTACAGAGGAGGTATCCACTTTGAGAAAGGACGGTTTTTCTGGGTCGGGTCTTGTCAGAATAGGTGCGGAAGCAAAAGCTGACTTCAATCGGGAAAAAGCTTCTTCAGCTGAGCAGGCCAGGATTTGGGCTTACCATTCTTCTTGGTGAGTGCCACAATCAGTGCTACCATTGTAGAGAAGTGCGGTATGAACTGTCCATAATAATTTTCAAATCCAATAAAGAGTTGTATAGCCCGCAAGCCAGATGGTCGTGGCCAGTTAAGAACACAAGACAGTTTGTCAGGGTCCATCTGGAGGCCATGGTTAGAAACAATATAGCCAAGGAAAGGTAGACTAGTCTTCTCAAAGAAACATTTCTCGAGTTTGGCATAGAGACGATTAAAAGTGGTGCATAAGGCCGAATCATTCTCATTTTCAGCTCCGTGGCTAAAGTGCGAAATTGGACCACGTAATCACCAACAGAAGAGTCCCCTTGGCGAAGGTTCAGAAGCGCAATTTCAGCCAAGGAGGCCTGTGCTGGCTCTCCAAAGATGCTGTGGAACTCAGAGAGGAAGGCTTGCAGGTTGATGGCAGGGACAATCGAAGCTTCTGACCGAAGGATGCCAGAGAAGCTGCAGATACCGGAGGAGGCACCGGGGCAGGTTGCAGCGGCTGCTGCTGGGCAGAGAGAGGAGCTGCTGCATCATATCGGATAACTGGTCCAAAGGTTGCGCTTGTTGCGCAATCTGCTGAGACTGTTGGGCCACGATGGTGGTGAGATCAGCAACGCCTGAGAGAGGCACCTTGGCGGGATCCATGGCCGGGTCTTACTGTAACGGTCAGAGTAGTGGATCCACTGTACCACTGGAAAAAGCCATACCAGGGAGCGGAGTCTAAGGAGCTGCTGGTTTTCACCAGAGCCCACCACAAAGTGGGATGGACTTGAGGCGGCAGGCAAACTCCCAGGTCGCTACCCCAGGTACAACTCACCCACAGTGGCGGCCAAGGTGAGGCATGATACAATAAATAAGGAAATTAAGAGACAGGGACTGGCAGTAAGGTCAGGGCTGGCGGCAAGGTACGTGGTCAGGAAACATAGAAAAACTGTACTTGTACACAATATAGACAGGACACTGCAAGGTACGCTACAAGGCACAAAGATCCAGCAGGGGTCAAAACGAAGTGCAGACACCATATAGGGTCAGCGACTGGCAAGGACAAATTACCGATGCACTGGCCCATTAGATATAAGAGAGTCGGCGCGTGCGCCCCAGGAAACGGGTGTGCGCAAGTCCGCAGTTAGGGGAAGCAGAGGAGTCAGGAGTGCGGTGAGGTAAGTAACCGCTGGCTAACTGAGTGCGACCTCAGCCGGACATGCTGGCCACGGTGCTGCCCGTCCCTGAGGCTGTACAGGGAGATGGGCTGTGAGTACACATGTGGCCAGCATGACATGCTGCGGCACGACTCATGACAAGAGCGTTTAAGAACAATGCCTGTGCAGTTTAACCTTACACAAATTGACCATTTTCCATGGAAGACATGGACTGACGAAATAAAGAAAGATAAAGGATTATTGACTATATTGAAACAACAATTAAAAGATGCAGAAGTTATGTTCATACACCAACAGGGAGAATTAGAACAGTTTCAATATCAATAGAGTGACATCTCTGGAGTTAATTGGGGGTCAAATTTCAAGATATCTGTAAATATGTGATCCAATTCTTCTGTACAATCTGCTGCTGGGCATGTATTATCGAATCCAATAGTTATTATGGCTATTATTGTATTATTATGTATTTTGTATCAACTATTTCTTATGTTTCGAATAAGTAGAATATATAGGTAAAGAAAGAGGTTAAGAAGGGAGATGGAATTTTAAGGGAAATGATAAAAAGTCATGAATATCCTCCTCTCCCACAGGCCCAGGAGCAAATTAGCACAGGCCACCCCCATAGCTGTTCCCTGGAGCTGTAGGTATAACACATTTTTAAAAAGTGCAAAAAGTGCAAATGAGTGAAAATCAGAAAGGCTTTTAAAAGGCTAAAGTTGTTGGCATGATGCTCGTGCATATGACGGGATACACGAGCATCATGCCAACAACTTTAACCTTTTAAAAGCCTTTCTGATTGAACATATTGCCAATGATGTGTCCCAGAGATTCAATACACTGAGAAAATGTGAAAACTATTGGATACACACATTACACACGCTTACCCCACAAGGTTTGAACGAGATGATCGAATGCAACTTTTAATGGGCCCACTTTTCTCCCCAGCCTGTGTTTTTAGTGATCCAGCCTCTTCATTTATTATATAATATTATTTATTATACATTATATGTTATTTAATAATTCTATAACTGTCACGTACCGGCAGGACTGGTAGTGGATCCTCTGGACCTGAGAGGCGATGACGCGGGATGTACCAGAGGACCGGTTCTAAGTGGTTACTGGATTTCACCAGAGCCCGCCGCAAGGCGGGATGGTCTTGCTGCAGCGATAACCACCAGGTCGTATCCTCCAGTAGCAACTCAACCTCTCAGGCAGCTGATATGGCGTGGTACACAGGGAGCAGGCAGGAGCGTAGTCGGACGTAGCAGAGGTCAGGGCAGGCGGCAAGGGTTCACAGGCGAGTAGGCGGTAGCAACGGGTTCGGCAAACAGGCAAGGCAATACACACTATAGGAACGCTTTCTCAGAGGCACTAGGGCACAAAGATCCGGCAAGGGAAGGAAGGGGCAGGAGACTTTTATTAAGGAAGGCAGGAGGAGTGAGGAACCAGCGCACCAATTTCCGGTGCGCTGGCCCTTTAAATTTACTGAAGGCGGCGCGCGCGCCGAGAGGCAGGGAAGGACGGCGCAGGGAGCGGGGAGCCAGGTGAGTGGAGCTGGGACGCGGGACGTGAACTGGAGCGCATGCCTTAACAATAATATTTTTATACTATATATTATATATGTTCTTATGAACTCTCATTGCCCTTTTTATTAATATTCTGTTCCCTATGCTCCGGTTCATTGATTATGGATATATGTACATTTCATTTCTGGTACTGCACGCACAATTACAGATAGTAATGTCCTCTAGTCACCAGGACATTTTACCTACATTTCACCATTTCTGCTATTAGCAGTACCTTGCTGATGCCCCCTAAGACACTGCGAGGGCTCGTTTATTATCACCAACTTCTTTGGCCACATATGTTTTTTATTTAAGGTATTAATGCAAATATATATTTTTTATATCATTAAATACGCTCTTATATATCCATCTAATCATGAATTGTCCTTTCTCCTACGGTATTTTACATATTTTATATCATTCTTTATTACCTTTTACTGTTTTTTTATGTATTTATATACACACACTATCTCTTTACTATATATACAATCATGGTGTGTACGGTGATATACAGATATAACTTTTTACAGCTTTTTCTGTATTTATATACACACACTATCTCTTAACTATATATAGTCATGGTGTGTATGGTAATAATAATGATCACCCATTGTCTGCCTTATGCTCTGCTCTATAGGGTCTCCATAGGCGTGCGCACAGGGTGTGCCGGGTGTGCCCAGGCACACCCTAATCACCGCGGAGCAAAAGGGACAGCTGCCCCGGGCCCTGTAATTCCTGGGGGCCCAAAAGCAGCTCTCCCCTTTTGCCCCATAAAGCTGATAAAGGCTGGTGGGCCAGGCGTCAGGGGCCCGGCCAAAATGTTAGTAGGAGGGGGCGGGGGGGGCGGGTTTGCGCCGCACGCTACCTTTTTATGTTCGCCGCCGCCACTCATTCCCAGGCAGCCAGTACCGCAATGGCTGTCTGGGAGATGGTCACGTGACGTGACGTGTGGTGCAACGTCACGGGCGGCATCATAGAGAGGAGCGGAGCAGAGAGAGTCTCCCGCTCCTCTCAGTCCCCACACGGCCGCTTCCAGGATCAAGGCCGCAGCAGGGGACCCACCGCCGGATATTTGAGTATGTATAATGTGTGTGTGTGTGGGGGGGTATTTATTATATAGTGTGCGTGCGTATGTGTGTGTTGGGGGGTATTTATTATATAGTGTGTGTGTGGGGGGGGGGGGTAGGGGGGATTTATTATATAGTGTGGGGGTGGGGGAATTTATTATATAGTGTGGGGGTGGGGGGGATTTATTATATAATGTGAGGGGGGATTTATTATATAGTGTGGGGGTGGGGGGGGTTATTATATAATGTAAGGGGGGATTTATTATATAGTGTGGGGGTGGGGGGGATTTATTATATAATGTGAGGGGGGATTTATTATATAATGTGAGGGGGGGATTCATTATATAATGTGAGGGGGGATTTATTATATAATGTGAGGGGGGATTAATTATATAGTGTGGGGGGTGGGGGGGATTTATTATATAATGTGGGGGGGGGGTTATTATATAGTGTGGGGGGGGTTATTATATAGTGTGGGGATGGGGGGCATTTATTATATAATGTGGGGGGGGGGTTATTATATAGTGTGGGGGGATTTATTATATAATGTGAGGGGGGATTCATTATATAATGTGAGGGGGGATTCATTATATAATGTGAGGGGGGATTCATTATATAGTGTGGGGGGTGGGGGGGATTTATTATATAATGTGGGGGGGGGTTATTATATAGTGTGGGGGGATTTATTATATAGTGTGGGGGGGATTTATTATATAATGTGAGGGGGGGATTTATTATATAATGTGAGGGGGGATTCATTATATAATGTGAGGGGGGATTCATTATATAATGTGAGGGGGGATTCATTATATAGTGTGGGGGGTGGGGGGATTTATTATATAATGTGGGGGGGTTATTATATAGTGTGGGGGGGGTTTATTATATAATGTGAGGGGGGATTTATTATATAATGTGAGGGGGATTCATTATATAATGTGAGGGGGATTAAGTATATAGTGTGGGGGGGATTTATTATATAATGTGGGGGGGATTATTATATAATGTGGGGGGGTTTATTATATAGTGTGGGGGGGGGGCTATTATATAATGTAAGAAGGGAGGAAATTATGCATGTGAGGGGAGGATAATAATGATTATTATAATCCTCCCCTCACATATATGTAACATCTCCCCCTCACATGTATAATCTGATAATCCCCTCCTCACATTTATTATCCCTTCAAATATAATCTGATTATGATATTATATGTGAGAGGATTATCAATGTGAGGAGGGGATTATCAGATTATACATGTGAGGGGGAGATGTTACATATATGTGAGGGGAGGATTATAATAATCATTATTATCCTCCCCTCACTTGCATAATCTGATAATCCCCTCCCCCGTACGTATCCTGTACTGATCCTGAGTTATATCCTGTATTATTCTAAGGAGCTGTACTCACTATTCTGCTGGTGAGGTCACTATGTACATACTTTACATTACTTATCCTGTACTGATCCTGAGTTATATCCTGTATTATACTCCAGAGGTGCACTCACTATTCTGCTGGTGAGGTCACTGTGTACATACATTACATTACTTATCCTGTACTGATCCTGAGTTATATCCTGTAGATCTTTTATTAGAAAAATATAAATCATAACAAAAACACAAAACCAGCACAACTTGGCCATAACTGAAAACAGCAACATGAAATAACATAAACCAAAACTTTACATTTAAAATAAAAGAACATAAATCCTGCCTAACCGGCCAGCCCAGTTTTCCTAACAAAAAGAAAAATACACCTTACATAACCAAATATCTAACAACACACTCACATGCATACTCAACTTACATAACCAAAAAAGAAACATAAAAATAGCACTATTTAGCTGTAACTCAAAAACACCCAGACTTGGGAAAAACACACACTACAAAACACACAGAAAACACAACAAGCACTCCAACTACACACCACTACCCCTTTTTTTTAATGTTTTTTTTTGTGTGTGTATTTTTTTTTTTTTGTGTTTTTTTTTTTTTTTATAATAACACTAATAATAATAATAATAATACTATGCCACACACATGCATCACAGATCCATAACTTTACAAAGGCATAAAGATAAATTAATCTACAACTCAAAAAACACCCAAACTTGGGAAAAATCACATATTACAAACCGAAAACACAACAAGCACTCCCACTGCACACCAAATTTTATATATATATATATATATATATATATATATATATATATATATACACACACACACACTTTTTTTTCCCCTTCCACACACACATATATACATTAGTTTTCTACATTATCCCACAAGACCTAAACCACAACTGGATACAAAAATTACTACAAAAATAACATCTGGTTCGACTGCCATATCTATCTCTACTATAAACACAATATAAACAATATATAATTCACAAATCAAGATAAAAATAAATAAAATAAAAATAAAATTAATATATATATATATATTTATAATAATTACATGTAATGTACACAATTTATACATATAAACTATATACACTATATACACACCTATTATTATACAGGAAACACACCTAAATATACAATAAAACATCCTACTCTAAACTATCCCTTCACCCACACCACCCGCCCTTCTGTACATGGGTCAGAGTCCACAGTTCTCAATGTCCAGCCACGACTGACCCATGCCAGGTCCACCAAAAGAAAACCACCACCCACCCAACCTAGAACTCCTCCCAACCAACTTAACCATAACCAACTTTATAACATACATAAACAATATAACCCACACTAGGCCCAAGTTCGGTGCCTGTAAGCCCTTCATAACCTAAACATCGGAAAACAAAACAAAAAGCTATGGTGCACATGCATTAGCCCACCACCATGAAGAAGGATGGCAATCCTGATACATAAAAAATTCTTACATACTTTCCCTAACACCTCCCTACCTCTCACCCTACCATTATCCCTAAAATAGAAACTGACCCTACTATCACCCTAACCCTGTCCCCTTACATCACTGTCCCTAACCAAAACAAGGGTACTCTACCCAGAAGGTCTAGTACCTAGGGCACATCAAAAGAAAACCCTCTCCATAGGAGAGAAGCCCTACTGGTACCAAGACTGCCATACTCCAAAGACCTGATCTTACCGAGGTCACCGGTGATATTCCTACAGACCTCCACCTCGGAGAGGACTTTACGCTGCGTAGACACTAAACACCGTGCGTTCCACGTGTGGTACCTAATCACTAAGCTAACTAAGAATAAAGTGCCCCGGTCTCGACCACCCAGGTTCCTGAATGCCCCATAAGCCCACTCCGGATAGGTAGGGCCGGCAAGTTGACTCCAGCCAATGGAAGCGCCCACCCGGTTGTAAACCCCTATATTAAAGGGACAATGAAGGAGGAAATGGTCCATGCTTTCCAGCATGTCCACACACTCTTCTCGGGGACAGTCCCGGTCATCAGATCTCCTACACTTCAAATTGTCCCTCACATATAGCTTCCCCTGAAAGCAGCGCCAGGCCAAGTCCCAAAACTTCTGGGTGATCCTTTTCATGTTTAAAAGAAACAACCCCACCCTCAGATCCTGACCTGGGCAGTCCCTGAGAGCAAGAGGCTTCTGGAAGTGGGTCAACAGAACCCGTTTGTCAAGGAACTGCCTTGACTGGGTCCTGATCTCCCACACTCCCAGACCCCACCGACGTATCACTTTCAGAGTCGGGGTAGCGTAAGCCGGAAGATATCCATGTGGTGTACGGAGGTCCTTCACTTGCCCTCCTCTCTCCCATTCCTGGAAGAAAGGCCGAAACCACTCCCTGCAGGAGAGTACCCACAGAGAAGCCCTCTCTGACCAGAGGTTTGAGATGTTGGCTTTCAAGAAGGTGTTTGTTAAGAACACCACGGGGTTTACCATAGATAAACCCCTAGTCTCCTCGTGCGGTACGTAACCTCCCTCTTGACTAGGTTCATCCTGTTCCCCCATAACAGTTGGAAAAACAGGCTGTAGACCCTAGTGTAGTAAGCCTCTGGCAAGATACATACGCTGCCCAGATAGATAAACAAGGGGAGCAGGTACGATTTGATCAGGTGTACCCTTTCCCTGAGGGTCATAGACCAACCCTTCCACTGGTTCACCTTCTGAGTGGCATCCTGGAGCTTACCATCCCAGTTTTTGGTGGGATAATCATCCTGGCCGAATGTGATGCCCAAAACTTTTGCTGATTCTTGTGGCCCTGGAAGGGTGTCCGGGAGATCAAACGTGGGATCCCCCCCTCCCAGCCAGAGACTTTCACACTTATCCCGGTTGATCTTAGACCCGGAAGCCTCCGAGTAGCGGTCCACCTCTGACATCACCACATCGACCTCCCCCCTCGAGGAGACGAAAATGGTGACATCATCAGCATACGCCACCACTCTCTGGGCGACATCCGGCTCCGCCAGACTCATCCCGACTCCCGCCAACGGTCCACAATCTACCCTCTGGACGAAGGGATCGATTGCGAACACGTATAACAGCGGGCTCAAAGGACAACCCTGACGGACTCCGGACCCCACCTCAAAAGACCAACCGTTGGCCAGACCAACCGTTCACCAGCGGGAAACTCTCTGCCCCTGCATACAAGATCTTGAGCCAATTAACAAAAGTACTCGGTAAGCCATATCTCAGAAGGACGGACCAGAGGTAGTCATGGTTCACCCGATCAAATGCTTTGGCCTGATCCAAGGACAGTAAGTACCCCTTCCAGAGACCCGCACTGCTCCGCTCCACTGCCTCCCTGACACTCAGGACAGCACTTAAGGTGCTTCGGCCTGGAACAGAGCAGTGCTGGGCCCCCGAAAGGAGCCGGGGTGCAAACTCCACCAACCGATTAAACAGTATCTTGGCCAGAAGCTTCCTGTCCGTATTGAGAAGAGCTATGGGCCTCCAATTCTCAATCCGGCTAGGATCTTTACCCTTTGAGAGAAGAATCAGGGCTGACCTCCTCATTGACCTAGGCAGAGTGCCCGAGGAGAGACACTCATTGAATATCACAGTCAAGAGGGGAGCTAAAGACTCCTTAAAGATTTTGTACCACTCGGATGTTAAGCCATCCGGACCTGGCGACTTCTTGGGGGCAAGCCCCTCGATCGCCAGTCTCACTTCCTCTTCCTTAATTTCTTCTGCCAAAACGCCAAGAGAGGGGTCTACCCCTGGCTCAGGAATGGTTTCACCCAGGAAAGCCGACATCTTGTCCCGATCTAGATCCTTCCTCCCCAAGAGGTGCAAGTAGAAGGATATGACGACCTCCAGGATCCCTGATCTGGACCGATTCAGAGATCCCGTACTATCAATCAGTCCTGAGATGATTTTACTACTCACTAACATCTTGCAGTTTCTGTAAGGGTCGGGCGAGCGGTACTTCCCAAAATCCCTCTCAAAAACCAAAGATGCGTGCCTATCGTTCTGACACCTCATCAGCAAGGACTTCACTCTGGAGATATCCTCCCGGCTACCTCCAGTCGAGACGAGAAGCTCGAGTTTCCTCCTCAGACCCTGATACAAGCGATACCTGTTCAGGGACCTGAGGCTCGAGAGCTGGCGGAAGAACCCCGCAACCCGCTTCTTGAATATCTCCCACCACTCTGACTTACTACTACAAAGGTCCAGTAAAGGTACCTCACTCTGAAGAAAATCCTCAAAGGACTGTCTTACCTCCGCTTCCTCCAGGAGGGACGAATTCAGCTTCCAATAACCTTTACCCATCCGGGGGGTCTCTGAAACATTCAAGGAAAACAAAATCATATATCGGAGAACTCCACCTCAACCACGGACACTGCGGAAGAGACGGCTTCCTCCATTAAATAAAACCTGTCTATCCTAGACCTGCAGCTACCTCGATGATAGGTGAAACCCGCGTGGCCTGAGGGGCTCCGGATGTGGGCGTCCTCTAGGCGAGCTTCCCTAACTATATTATTGAGAGCTATGCTGTCGTAAGCCAGCGGACCATTGGAACCTCTCCTATCTTGGGACCTTGTGACAGTATTGAAGTCCCCTCCAAAGATCACTTGCCGGCTAGTAAAAAGGAAGGGCTTGATCCTCATAAAGAGATCTTTGCGGCCCCACTTGGTTTGTGGGGCGTAGATGTTAATGAGCCGGAGCTCCTGTCCCTTCATGAGGACATCTAAGATCAGGCACCTCCCCATTTCTAACTCAATAACCCGTCTGCATTCAACCGGAGCGGTAAAAAGGACCGCCACCCCACTATACGGCTCAGCCGCAAGAGACCAGTGGGAGGGCCCGTGCCTCCACTCTCTCCTGGCTTTTACCAGGGAGGCTAGATGTGACAACCTGGTCTCCTGCAGATACAAAATATCGGCTTCAACACGGCCGAGAAAATCAAAGGCTGCGAATCTAGCCGTATCCGACTTTATGCTGGCACAGTTAATAGATGCCAGCGTCAATGGGGTGAGTGCCGCCATCATGGGTGATTGAGTTAGACGGCCCTAACCCCTCATTTCTGTTTTTTTTTTAACCCCTCATCCCCAGATGAGGAGGCTTCTTTCCCTTTGGACCTTTTTTTAGACTCTGACTGGTCCATTTTTGAATCCCCATCTCTGCCTGGCTCTGGTTTGGCCCCATCCCCTGAGGAAACAGCCCCATCAGGACAGGGCCCAGTTCCCCCTGGAGGCTCCCCCACTTCAGGCACCCCATCCTCGACCCCCCCCCTCCAAGGAGGGGGAGGAGATGGCATCGAGTACAGAGTACCGGTTAGACAGATCAATCAGAGGGGGGGCAGGTAAGCTTCCGCTTGGGACCTGGTCCTTAGCACGGGGACTAGAGGGCTCCGACCTCTTCTTTCTCCCTTTACTGCCCTTCTTTTTTGGCCTCTCTTCACCCTCCTCATCCACACTTTCACAGTGGGAGGAATCGGAAAGATCGGCCTTGCTGCCTTCTTCTCTACAGATTCTCCCCATTTCCTCATCCAGCACATTCTCCCCCAGGGCCTCAGCAGTTTCAGGACTAACCTCTGGAGCAGGGCCAGAAGCTACACCTGCCACATGGGAACTCTCCAGTTCCCTGCTCCTTCTCCGATTAGCCTCCCGCCTCAGCTTGGCGGGACTTTGCCTCCTCACTGACCCTGTTGCACCTTCACCCGCACTCGTGCCCTCCCCAGCTGAGGCAACATTACTGCTCTCCCCAGCCAAGGTGACCGTCGCACGGGCAAAGGCGCTAGGACAACGGCTGAAAGGGTGTCCTAAGACACCACACAGATGACACCTGATCTGCCTACAGGATGCGGCAAGATGACCTACCCCACCACACAGAGCACAGACCTGCACGGTACAGGCTGCGCTAAAGTGAGTGGGGCTGCCACACCTGTGACAGACCTTGGGCTGCCCCTGGTAGAAAATTTGGATTCTGTCTCTCCCAAGAAAAGCAGCTGATGGGATGTGGGCAACAGTGCTCCCCGAACGCTTCAGTTTGACGGAAAACGTCCAGGCCCCAGACCAGATCCCATGTTCGTCGTAGTTCTTTTTCGGCATGTCCGTCACATCACCATATCTGCTGAGCCAGGTCATGATATCATAGCATGAAAGTGATTCGTTACGTGTCAAAACAGTCACTTTCTTGACCAAATTCTGACGGGATATCGCCTTTACTGCAAAATCCCGCCAGCCGGGCTCGCTTTTCACCACCTCATAGTTCGACCAGAAGAGTTCCAAACCCTCTGGCCGAACGAAGCTGATGTCAAACTCGGAAGTACCGTAGGGGTGTATCAGGGCAAAGATGTCACTTGCCCTGAATTCCATCCGGAGGAGGAGCTCAACCACCTTACCCCGAGGCGGACACGCATCTTCGCCCCTCCACACTAAACGGACCACATTCCTACGGCCACTTTCCTGCCCGGATGTCGGAAGGGACCAGACCACCTCCCCGTTTTGTTCTCGGAAGGCGCCTAAGCCGTGTCTTTCTATCCAAAAAGACAGGTCAACCTCACCCCTCCCCTCTACCTGGATTGATCTGTCTCCCCTACGTAGAGCCTCCAGGAGGCGCTGTTGCAAGTGACCCCCAGAGCCAGATGGAGATGGGGATCCCCCTGATCCCCCGGCAGTGACGCTGGCATAGCTTCTGGGAGAAGCAGCCACTACCGGGGGGGCAGTCGAACCAGAAACCAAACCAGGACCCTTATTCTTAACAGAGGTGTCAGCCACCAAACCTCTCTCTGCCATTCCACTACCACTCCTCACCTGAATTTCACTAGCACCCCTCTCTTGCACCCCATTTGCACTCCTCTCTTTCACTCCACTTGCACCCCTCTCTTGCACTCCGCTTGCACCCCTCTCTTGCACTCCGCTTGCACCCCTCCCTTGCGCTCCACTTGCACCCCTCTCTTGCACACCACTTGCACCCCTCTCTTGTACACCTCTTGCACCCCCCTCATCCACACTGCTACCACAACTCCTCCCATGCACACTACCATAACTCACATTCTGCACATTACCATTTTTGCTTTCACTTTCACTCTTGCCTACACTCTCCATTGTATTACAGGCTGGGCTGGCTGGGTCTTTTGTTTCATGTACAAGGGTTGCCGGTTTTAGGATTGGCGCTGTAGAGTTCTTCCTTCCACTCTCCTGGGACGCAGAGACAGGCTCCGCCTCTGACATGGGTGGCCACGCCCCCCACAAAATGCTGTACATCTTGGCGGGAGCTGTCCCTCCAGACGCACTCCCGTCCCGTCAACGTCAACTAGGGGACCGCCCCCTGAACCAACAAGGTCCGGCGCCCGGACACTCCCCCCCCTCACAGGGGAGTGCCCTGCAGCGCCAGGACCTGTACCGCCCACTTCAACCGAGGGACCGCCCCCCGGACGGGTGAATCTGCCGCTATTTTCTGGCGCCTGGACACCCTCCCACCTCACAGGAGGGTGCCCTTTTTTTTCTATAGCACCCGCGGCCATTTTGGGTGCACTACTGTATCCCCCATGCTGGCCCCGCTCCACTACAGAAACGGGGTCTGGCAGATTGGGGGACCCAGCACCCTGAGCTGACTTCTCAGCCGACCCAGGTTGCTGGAAAGAAGAAAATACAAATTTCACTCCTTGTGCCTTCTTCCTCTTCTTGCCCTTCACTTTCTTCCTCTTCCCCTTCTCTTCTGGGCCCAAATCATCACCAAAAGTGAAGTTCTCCAGACGGGTGGGGGACTCCTGCATAACAATCGCACGCAGGAGACCCCCATCTGCCGAGCTGCTGCCATCACTGCAGTCACTGCCATCCTCATCATCCTCACTGGAGGGAGGTAAGGCCACCTGAGCCGGGTTTATGTAGTCCGCACTGAGGGTAAGTGGGGGGTCTGGGGTAACAGTGGTGGTACAAACAGAACCCGTGTCCATATCCCCCTCACACACATCCCCCTCCTCACCTCCCTCCATCTCCTCCTCCTCACTCTGGCAGTCATCTTGGTGACAATCTTTTTCTGAACCTCTGGAGACCCCCTTTTTGGGGAACCTCTCCTCATTAAGAATCTTCTCACTGAAGAAGCCGGCTCCAGCCACAATGTCCGCTCTCAGCTGAACAATCTCCTCCACCTCTTTCTTTAGTGCTCTCACCTTTGCAGTGAATGCTGCTCTCTTGCCCTTGGCTGCTGTATCCGCCTGGTAAGTTGTAAACTTGATGTCTTCTCTAAGACCACGAAGCTGTTTCCCAAGCTGTTCATATTGGGCCATCTTTGCCTGGATTCTAGATCCGAAAGTCTCCTGGGATTCCCTTGGCTCCTTTACCCCCATTGCTGGGGTTCTGAGGAGCCTGAGGTATAAGCCTTCACTCCACTCCTCTGCCTGGATGAGCTTCTTTTCCCAGAGGAACTTTTGCTGGAAGCCTTGCAGCTCCCAGCAGGGGATGGGGGAGGGGGCCCCACATGGCGATGGGCCCTGGTGGATCGTCTCACCCCATCCTGGCTGCTGGCCGTCGCATTTTCCTTTGCACCCCCCGCCGGCCGGGTACGGGGAGTGCAAGATGAAGCCTCCTGGGGCTCCATAGCAGGAAAAGCCTCTACCCAGGTATCTGCCACACACCTGGGGAGGGGCGGATGGAAATCACTGCTTCACTGGAAGGGTCTGGAAGTAACAGGAGCTCAGACACACCCAACCTCTCTCCAGAGCTGTACTCACTATTCTGCTGGTGAGGTCACTATGTACATACATTATATTACTTATCCTGTACTGATCCTGAGTTATATCCTGTATTATACTCCAGAGCTGTACTCACTATTCTGCTGGTGAGGTCACTGTGTACATACATTACATTACTTATCCTGTACTGATCCTGTGTTATATCCTGTAGATCTTTTATTAAAATTTCAAACATAACAATAAAAAAATTACAAAACATAAACATACCATATCCGACAGAACATATCAATATAGCGAATCATAAAACCAAACACCATAGCATAAAATACAACACCGGTCCACCCCACACTCATTCCTGCACACAAACAAATATATACAATATTTACAAAAGACATATTCCTATAATACCCATAATACCCATACCATACTAATAAACTATATACACTAATATACACTAATACTAAATGTGAATTTCCTGGCCCAGTTGCAATACCAAAAACCCAATACCAGTAATATACCAAAAAGAATAACAACAACAACAATAATATATACAAAATAATAAAAACCAACACAAACAAAATAACACCACTTTTTTTTTTTTTTTTTTGGCCCTGAGCTGGTCCCGCATCCCATGCCCCCAGTACATGTTACCAGACGTCCATGAACCAGTCCAGGATTTTCTGTATATATAAAAGTCCCATACAAACCCCCTCCCCCCTTTTTAACCCACCACCCAACCTAAACTAAACCCAAACCCCAGGTGGCATCACACAATATATACAATATATACATTACATAAAATATACACAGACTAACAATATATACAATACATAAGTATACAAATAGACTACAACAATAAATACAATAACAAATACATATAACACTATAAGCCAAACAACAAACCCCTAAAGCTCAAGTTCAGCGCCTGCAAGCCCTATATTACCATAAACCAACTGCTCAAAACAAAAAGACTAATGTGCCAGCATCAGCCCACCACCAGGGGGAGACAACAGGCTAAGGCACTTTAAAGGCAGAGCCCCTCCATAGACGAGAGGCCCTGCCAGCACCCAGCCTCTCGTACTCCAGAGAACGCACCTTCACCAGGTCACCGAGAATGTTCCTAACCACCACATCCACAGGGAGGATTTTACGCTGCGTCGACACTAAACACCGTGCGTTCCACGTGTAGTACCTAACCACTGAGCTGACTAGGAATAAAGTGCACCGGTCCCAGCCTCCAAGGTTTCTGAATGCCCCATAGGCCCATTCCGCATAGGAGAGACTGGCCAGCCGAGGCCAACCAATGGAAGCGCCCACCCTGTTGTAAACCTCTGTGTTAAAGGGACAATGAAGCAGAAAATGCTCCATGCTTTCCAGCATGCCTCCGCACTCTTCGCGGGGACATCCCCGGTCATCAGAGCTCCTGCACTTCAGATTGTCCCTCACACACAGTTTCCCGTGGAAACAGCGCCAAGTCAAGTCCCAAAACTTCAAGGGGATCCTGATAGAATTCAAAAGCTCTAAACCCACCTCCAGATCCCGACTTGGGCAGTCCTTGAGCGCCAATGGCCTCTGGAAATGAGAAGACAGGACCCTCTTGTCAAGGAATTTCCTCGACAGAGTCCTAATCTCCCCCATCCCCAGACCCCACCGACGAATAACCTTCAGAACCGGGGTAGCGTAAGCCGGGAGATGCCCGTGTGGTGTGCGAAGATCCTTCACTTGCCCTCCTGTCTCCCATTCCTGGAAGAAAGGCCAAAACCATCCCCTACAGGAGGATACCCACGGAGGAGCCCTCTCTGACCAGAAGTTTGCTATATTGGTCTTAAGAAAGGTATTCACTAGGAACACCACAGGGTTGACCATACACAACCCCCCTAGTCTCCTCGTACGGTAAGTAACCTCCCTCTTCACTAGGTTCAGTCTGTTCCCCCATAACATCTGGAAGAACACACTGTAGACCCGGGTCCAAAGAGGTTCTGGCAACATGCATACACTGCCCAAGTATATCAGTAAAGGGAGCAGGAATGTTTTGATCAGGTTAACCCTTTCCCGGAGGGTCAAAGACCAACCCTTCCACTGATCCACCTTCTGAGCGGCGATCTTAAGCCTGCTGTCCCAGTTTTGTTTGGGGTAATCCCCTTGGCCAAATTCGATGCCGAGAACTTTTGCAGATTCCTGGGGCTCTGGAAGGGCGTCCGGGAGATCAAAACCAGGATCTCCCCCTCCCAGCCAGAGACTCTCGCACTTATCCCGGTTGATCTTAGACCCGGATGCCTCCGAGTAGCGGTCCACCTCTGACATCACCCATTGGCCTTCCTCTTGTGAGGAGACAAACACGGTGACATCATCAGCATACGCTACCGCCCTCAGAGCCAAATCCGGCACCGCCAGGTCCATTCTCACCCCCGCCAACGGTCCACAATCAATCCTCCTAAGGAAAGGATCAATTGCAAACACGTACAGCAACGGGCTCAAAGGACAACCCTGACGGACGCCAGACCCAACCTCAAAAGAGCGGCCAATCCAACCATTCACAAGCGGGAAACTCTCTGCCCCTGCGTACAAGGTCTTAAGCCAATCAACAAACCCCCCCGGCAGGCCATATCTCAGAAGAACAGACCAGAGGTATTCATGGTTAACCCGATCAAATGCTTTTGCCTGATCCAAGGACAGCAAGTACCCCTTCCAGTGGCCAGCCCTACCCTGCTCCACAGCCTCTCGGACACTGAGCACAGCACTAAATGTACTGCGGCCCGGAACAGAGCAATGCTGAGCCCCCGAAAGGAGCCGGGGTGCAAACTCCACCAGCCGGTTAAACAGCACTTTTGCCAGAATCTTTCGGTCCACATTGAGAAGTGCTATGGGACGCCAATTCTCAATGTGGGACGGGTCTTTACCCTTTGACAGGATGATCAGCGCTGACCTCCTCATTGACCTTGGCAGAGTGCACGAGGATAGACACTCATTAAAAACCCCAGTCAAGAGGGGAACCAAAGTGTCCTTAAAGGTCTTATAGAACTCAGATGTTAAGCCATCCGGACCGGGTGACTTCTTGAGGGCAAGCCCATCAATAGCCATCCTGACTTCCTCTTCCCGGATCATCTCTGTCAAAACGTCAAGAGAGGAGTCTACTCCTGGTTCAGGGACGGTTTCAGCCAAGAAAGCTGATACCTTATCTCGATCTAGATCCTTCCTTCCCAAGAGGTGCGAGTAGAAGGATCTGACGACCTCCAGGATCCCTGATCTGGACCTTTTCAAGGATCCCGTACTATCAATCAGTCCTGAGACTATTTTACTATTCACTGACATCTTGCAGTTTCTGTAAGGGTCGGGCGAGCGGTACTTCCCGTAATCCCTCTCAAAAACCAAAGATGCGTGTCTGTCATACTGGCACTTCATCAACAAGGACTTCACTCTGGAGATATCGTCACGACTACCTCCAGTCGAGACAAGGTTCTCAAGTTTCTTCCTCAGGCCCTGGTACAAACGGTACCTGTTTAGGCTTCTGAGGCCCGAAAGCTGGCGGAAGAATCTCGCAACCCTTTCCTTGAAGATCTCCCACCACTCTGACTTACTGCTACAAAGGCCCAGCAATGGTACCTGGCTCTGAAGAAAATCCTCAAAGGACTGTCTTATCTCCGCTTCTTCCAAGAGAGACGAATTCAGCTTCCAATAGCCTCTGCCCATCCGGGGGGTCTCTGTGACATTCAGAGAAAACAAAATTAAACAGTGATCGGAGAACTCCACCTCAACAACAGACACTGCTGAAGAGACGGCCTCCTCCTTTAAAAAAAACCTATCTATCCTAGACCTACAACTACCCCTATGATAGGTGAATCCCGCGTGGCCTGGGGTGTGCCGGATGTGGACATCCACCAGGCGAGCCTCACTCGCTATGCTATTAAGGGCGACGCTATCATAAGTCAGCTTGTCTCTGGCACCTCCCCTGTCTTGGGGCCTCGTGACAGCATTAAAATCCCCTCCAAAGACCACCTGCCGACTTGTAAAAAGATAGGGCTTGATCCTCATAAAGAGACACTTCCGGTCCCACTTAGACTGTGGGCCGTAGATGTTAATAAGGCGAAGTTCTTGTCCCTTCATGAGGACATCTAAGATCAGGCACCTCCCCATTTCTAACTCGATAACCCGTCGGCATTCTACCGCTGCGGTAAAAAGGACCGCCACTCCGCCATACGGCTCGGCCCCAAGAGACCAGTAGGAGGGCCCATTCCTCCACTCTCTTTTAGCCTTGTAGATAGATGACATATCTGTTAGCCTGGTCTCTTGCAAAAATAAAATATCAGCATTAATATGGGCAAAAAAATCATAGGCCGCAAATCGAGCCGTATCTGACTTTATGCTGGCAACATTAATAGATGCCAGAGTCAACGGAGAGGGTGCCGCCATCAAGGGTGATTGAGTTAGACAGCTTTCTTTTTCCCACCATCCTTCCCATCCACCCCACCACCCTCCTCATCAGATGATGGTTTACCCCTTTTAAGTGAAATAGATGTGTCCATTTTCCCTTTATATACATTTTCCTCGTCCCCTGACTCTGGGCCAGTCTCCCCCCCTGAAGACATAGATTCCCCAGGGAGAGAGGACTCAGCGTCTCCTGTGAGCCCCACCGCAACATCCGGAACCTCACCCCCAGCCCCCCCCTCCTCCGAAGAGGAAATGTCGCGGAGGGCTAGGAACCGGTTGGAGAGACCAATCAGAGGGGGGTCAGTTGTACCTTCCTTTGGCATCTGGCGGGTGGGAGAAGGTTTTAAATCTCTCTTTTTCTTATTCCTCCGAGTACCCCGCTTTGTTTCTGCCCATCTCCCTCTGTCCTCATCCGCGCTCTCACCATGGGAGGACAGCGAGGAGACAGCATCCTCCTCTTTGTGGATCCTTCCAGTCTCCTCATCCAGTTCACTATCCCCCAGGGCCTCAGCAGTAACACTGGTCGCAGGGACAGGATCAGAAGCCACCTCAGCTGGCTGATGCTCCTGTGACTCCCGAATCTCCCTATCCCTTTTACGCTTCTTGAGACGCCTCAGTTGGGCAGGCGTCTTCTGCTTACTTTTCTTCCCTGGCCCTTGCACCCCTTCATCCCCGCCAGCCATCCCCCCAGCAGAGTTCACCTCATGGCTTACCCCCACTGGGGCAACAACCGCGTTGACAAAGGAACGAGGGCAGCGACTGAATGGGTGACCTAAGTCACCACACAGGTGACACCTAATCTCTGCACAAGATGCAGCGAGATGGCCTATTTCCCCACACAGAGTGCACTTCTGCACAGTGCAATTGGCACTAAAATGTGTGGGGTCACCACATCTGTGACAGAGCTTCGGCTGACCCTGGTAGAAGATCTGGATACGATCCCTTCCGAGGAAGGTCGCAGATGGTATATGGGTAACGGAGTTTCCTGAAACTCAAGCTTAAGCTTGACCATAAACGTCCAGGCCCCTGACCAGATGCCATATTCATCCCTGTTCTTTTTTGGGACCTCCACCACCTCTCCATACCGACCTAGCCACGTCATGATGTCAATACAAGAAAGTGATTCGTTACGGGTTAAAACGGTCACTTTCTTGACATTGTTTTGGCGAGACACCGCCTGAATGGCAAAGTCTCGCCAGCCGGGCTCATTCTTTACCAGCTCTTAATTCGACCAGAAGAGCTCAAGCCCCTCTGGCCGAACAAAGCTGATATCGAACTCAGGGGTACCATAAGGATGTATCAAGGCGTAGATGTCAGCTGCCTTAAAGCCCAACTTCAGCAGAAGCTCAACAACTTTAGATCTTGGAGGACATGTATCACTGCCTCTCCACCTCAGCCGGACCACATTCCTTCGGAGACCACCTGGCCCGGCTGTTGGGAGGGACCACACAGTATCCCCCCCTCTTTCCTCTCGGAAGGCTGAAAGACCATGTCTTTCTATCCAAAAGGATAGATCAACCTCCCTACCCTCTACATTGATTGATCTCTCCCCTCTCCTTAAGGCCCCCAGGAGACGCTGCTGCAAATTGCCCCCCTCAGAGCCAGAAGACGAGGAAGGTGCCCCCCTCCCCCCAGCAGTGACATTTGCGTAGCTGCATACCGGTGCTGCCACCGCTGGGGGTGCAACTGGACCAGGCCCTACATCCCCACCACTAATCTGTGCCCCTTCACCACCCTCCTCGACATAATCCATACTCACACCATTATTGCCTGTTTTAGCTGATGTGCCCCCCATACCTCCACCCGTGCTACAGCCCATACTACCATTCACTCCAACATTAACCTCCTCATTCATACTGGCTGGACCGGTGCGTTCTGGTGCAGATAGTGTACCATCAGCATCACTGGGTACCAGAGCTGGAGCCACTGCCACAGGACAGGTCACCGGTCCTTTATACAAGGACCGGGAAGCCTGCCTAGCCTGTTTATTAGTGACCCCAGCCCTGTTTTTACTGGTACCCTCCGCCTCATCAGTACTGGAGTTTTCTGCTCCTGGGCGCCGCTGTTCTGGATAAGCGGCGCCAATACAAAATAAAGGTTTTAGTCCAGTCTTTCTGGGAGGCGAAGACATCTTGGCCCCAGCAGCTCTTTCACGATGACACTGCTGCTCCAAGGGAACAGCAGTGCCAACGCTCAGAACCACCGGAGCTCCCGCAGCTGACTCTGGCACAAAGCCGCCCCCCCTCCCGTTAGGGAGCAGCCCAATGTGCCAGAGCCATCCATGCCCATCGCTGGGCAAATATCACTGTCCGACCTCACAGCCGATACATTGTCTGCTCCACCACTGTTACTACAAACAGCGATGGAGCTCACCGCCACACTAGACTCCATACTCTCCCCACTCTCCTGCACTGAGTCCACAGCAGAACTCAGGCTGGGCTGAGAAATGGGGTTCACACAGTGAGCTGACCCTGCGGCCAGTCCGGGGGGCTCAGGGAGGGGGGGTATATACAAATGTTACCTGCTCCTGGAGCTTGGTCTTCTTAAGCTTCTTTTTCCTTCCCCCAGGTGCCTCCTCTGGTAACTCATCCCCAAACGTGAAGTCCTGGAGGCGACCTGGGGACTCCAGGAGCTGGATCTGGGCCATCAGCGCCCCTCCCTGGTGACTGGTGCTGCTCTCATCCCCCGAACCGCCAGAGCCACGGCCAGATGACATCGCCACTTGCCCTGCAGGGAGCCCACTGTATGGGGTCAGATGTTGCAGACCCCCGGGTGGATTTGGCTCAACATTATCGGCCTCCGCAGCGTCTCCTTCCTCCTTGCCCAGGGTCCAATCAAAATTAAAGACGGCCCTGTCCATTATACATACACTGTACAGCAATCATACATCCATTATACATACACTGTGTCTGTGACTGTACAACAATCATACATCCAATCCATTATTAATGGATTGGATGTATGATTGCTGTACAGTCACAGTGTATGTATAATGGAGGTATGCTTGCTGTACAGTGTATGTACAATGGAGGTATGATTGCTGTACAGTCACAGTGTATGTATAATGGATGTATGATTGCTGTACAGTCACAGTGTATGTATAATGGATGTATGATTGCTGTACAATCAGTGTATGTATAATGGATGTATGATTGCTGTACAGTGTATGTATAATGGATGTATGATTGCTGTACAGTGTATGTATAATGGAGGTATGATTGCTGTACAGTGTATGTATAATGGATGTATGATTGGTGTACAGTGTATGTATAAGGAATGTATGATTGCTGTACAGTGTATGTATAATGGAGGTATGCTTGCTGTACAGTGTATGTATAATGGATGTATGATTGCTGTACAGTCACAGTGTATGTATAATGAATGTATGATTGCTGTACAGTGTATGTATAATGGAGGTATGCTTGCTGTACAGTGTATGTATAATGGAGGTATGCTTGCTGTGCAATGTATGTATAATGGATGTATGATTGCTGTACAGTGTATTTATACTGAATGTATGATTGCTGTACAGTGTATGTATAATGAATGTATGATTGCTGTACAGTGTATGTATAATGGATGTATGATTGCTGTACAGTGTATGTGTAATGGATGTATGATTGCTGTACAGTGTATGTATAATGGTGGTATGATTGCTGCACAGTGTATGTATAATGGATGTATGCTTGCTGTACAGTGTATGTATAATGAATGTATGATTGTTCTACAGTGTATGTATAATGGAGGTATGCTTGCTATACAGTGTATGTATAATGGATGTATGATTGCTGTACAGTGTATGTATAATGGATGTATGATTGCTGTACAGTGTATGTATAATGGAGGTATGATTGCTGTACAGTGTATGTATACTGAATGTATGATTGCTGTACAGTGTATGTATAATGGAGGTATGATTGCTGTACAGTGTATGTATACTGAATGTATGATTGCTGTACAGTGTATGTATAATGAATGTATGATTGCTGTACAGTGTATGTATAATGGATGTATGATTGCTGTACAGTGTATGTATAATGGAGGTATGATTGCTGTACAGTGTATGTATACTGAATGTATGCTTGCTGTACAGTGTATGTATAATGGATGTATGATTGCTGTACAGTGTATGTATAATGAATGTATGATTGCTGTACAGTGTATGTATAATGGAGGTATGATTGCTGTACAGTGTATGTATAATGGAGGTATGATTGCTGTACAGTGTATGTATACTGAATGTATGCTTGCTGTACAGTGTATGTATAATGGATGTATGATTGCTGTACAGTGTATGTATAATGAATGTATGATTGCTGTACAGTGTATGTATAATGGAGGTATGATTGCTGTACAGTGTATGTATAATGGAGGTATGATTGCTGTACAGTGTATGTATAATGAATGTATGATTGCTGTACAGTGTATGTATAATGGAGGTATGCTTGCTGTGCAATGTATGTATAATGGAGGTATGATTGCTGTACAGTGTACGTATACTGAATGTATGATTGCTGTACAGTGTATGTATAATGGAGCCTCCAATCCAAAAAAAAGCCTCCAATCCCCAAAAAAGTTTTAATAAAGTTTTTCATTTTGTTTGTATTGATATTTATATGACTGTAGGTCTGTTTATGTATGTGTGCATGCAAACAAGAGTGTGTGTGTGTGTATATGTATATATATATATATATATATATATATATATATATATATATATATATCTATATAAACACACACGCGTGTGCGGCGTGAGTTTGTACTTTAGGGTGCACACCCTAATGCAATAGACTGCGCACGCCTATGAGGGTCTCCCTTATGCTTTTCCACCCACACTAAATTTATAAACCATCTTCTTACATGCCCCCACTTTGGCATTGCATATGTGCGATACAATTAGTACTTTGTACTATTGCTAACATTTTTGTGCTCCATTGCAAGCAGCACCACTATTACTGTGTGGTTATGTCAGCACAAGCTCACACAGCCCATTTTTCCTGGCTTTGCCTGTTCTCTATGTCCCTGTCATTCAACATCCACTCCCATCTGCTATGGTTCTACCACTAGATCCATACTGCGCATTATTCTGCGCGGCGCATGGTCCACCTCACTTCTGCTTTTGATGTCCCCGATATTTATTAACATCTTGATCTGTTATGGCTCCACTGTTTGATCCGTGCTGCACGCTCTATAGACACTGTTCAGCGCGGCGCACGGTCCATCTTACCTGTCAGCGAAGTCCCGGCGATGTTTTCTTTATATTTACATCTCCTGACACGAGCTCCAGGCTGGGGCTCCGCCTCTTTAGTTGAGATTGGCCGGGAGCCGGTCACATGTTTCTTTACCCTGGTGACGTGCCTGGCTGGCAGGATGTTGACATCTGGAGACCGGATGCCAGAGTCCGTTCTGCGGCTACACATCACTTCCGGCCACATATTAAAGTTCTGCATATAGTAAATGAACGTTTATGCACCTGCCATTCTGTTTATAAACATTTACATATAATTGTATTTTAATGCCATAACTCTGTATGTAACACATCACTGTGAATATTACCTATGATGTGGGAGTTTGGCTCTGGCCCTTTTTTGTTTTTGGCGCCAATTGTCCTTCTATTTAAACTGTTTAGGTACCTGATGTCCCCAGACTGATCTGAGGAAGGGGGTGGCGCGTCATCTCAGTATGTTTTATTATTTTCATTTATTTTATTAAACCACTACGGTGTTTTATAATACTCCTGGCTTGGATCCACTTCTTACTTGAACCAGCAGCGGCGTCAAAGGGTCATTTTTTCTGCTCCATATATAGATATGATAGGATGACTGGGTGGACATTCAGCCTGTTTATGCACTTTGGGCAGCATGTATAAGGTTTCAACGGTTGGATATGCCAGTGCCAGACTTTCTACCTGTTTTCTATTAAGCAATCCTTTTTCCAAACTATCATCCAGGATTGTCAATAATTCCCTTTTAAATTGTTCCATTGGGTTAAATGACAATCTTTTATAGCACACTGTATCTCGCAAATGCCTCAATACAAGTTTTGATTTGTTAGGGTCTCAGTGTTGAAAACCCCCAATCTCTAGATATAGCCATGTGAGGTTTGCATCACTCCCCGGCCTGAACATTGTGCCCTTGATAAAGCCAGAAATTCTAGTGAAACGTCGGGGAGGTTTAGGATAGTTTTAGCTTGTCACTATATCATAGATGTCATTATTCAGAGTAGAATAATATCTGTTACTGGTGAGCAACAAGAAAGCCTCATATAGAGAGATCCTGACGGAAAATGGTCAAATCATATACCGTATTTTTTGCCCTATAGGACGCACAGGCGTATAAGATGCACCCAATTTATAGGTGCAAAATAAAAAAAAATAAAAAATTTTGAACCCAATAGTGGTCTTCAACCTGCGGTCCTCCAGATGTTGCAAAACTACAACTCCCAGCATGCCCGGACAGCCGTTGGCTGTCCGGGCATGCAGGGAGTTGTGGTTTTGCAACATCTGGAGGTCCACAGATTGAAGACCACTGCATAGGAGGTAATACTCACGTGTCCCTGCCGCTCCGGACCGGTCACCGCTGCCCTGGATGTCGCTCCATCGCTGTCGCCGCGTCCCCGTCGCTCCGGAACGTCTGGGTATCCTCGCTCTCCGTCGCCGTCATCACGTCGTTACACACACCGACGCACGTACGCGACGACTTGATGACGAGGAAGGAGAGCGCCGGCCATACAGGGGATCGCTGAACGGAGAAGACACCGAGGAGGCAGGTAAGGTCCCTCCCGGTGTCTTGTAAGCACTAACCCGGCTATTCAGTCGAACTGTTCGGGACCGCCGCGGTGAAATCGCGGCGGTCCCGAACAGCCCGACTGAACAGCCGGCTTAGTATCACTTTTCCTTCAGACACGGCGGTCAGCTTTGATCGCCGCGTCTGAAGGGTTAATACAGGGCATCACCGCGATCGGTGATGTCCTGTATTAGCCACGGGTCCCGGCCGTTGATGGCCGCAGGGACCGCCGCGATAGGGGTGTATTCGCCGTATAAGACGCACCGACTTTTTCCCCCCAGTTTTGGGGAAGAAAAAGTGCATCTTATACGGCGAAAAATACGGTATCTGAAAATCTAATGATACAGTGAATGTAATTTTAACTACACACTGCCACCTAGTTGTCAAAATATCACATCACATTTCATATTTTACTAGTGTAAATAAAAGTTAACTTCAGGTTTAACTCTGCGGGGATATACCCCTAAAGGTGTGTTGTTATATGGTCTAGGCCAGGGGTTACCAGCCTTTTGGTAGTGCTGTGCCTAAAAAATTTTCAAAGTGGCTTGGTGTGTCGGTGAAATGGGTGTAGCTTATTGTGGGTGTGGTTTATTGTAGGTGGGGCTTGTGGGGTGTGGCTTGTCACAGAGTGTTTTTTTTTCTCCAGAATTTTCTCTATATATTGTCCTTGCTATAAGGACCTTACAATAAGGACAATACAGAGGTAGGGGATTGCCCACAACAGTTATTAAAGTTTTTGTTCAGCATGGATAACCATTTTAATACAGATCCCAGAAATAGACTCCACAAAAATTCAGATCCCAGAATCAGATCCCTCCATAATACAGACCCCAAAATCAGACCCCTCCATAATACAGACCCCAGAATCAGACTCCACCAAAATACAGACCCCAGAATCGGACCGCACCATAATACAGACCCCAGAATCGGACCCACCATAACACAAACCCTAGAGTCGGACCCCACCATAAAACAGACCCCAGAATCAGACCCATCATAATACAGACCCCAGAATCGGACCCCACCGTAATACAGACCCCAAAATCAGACCCCTCCATAATACAGGTCCCAGAATCCGACTCCACCATAATACAGACTGCAGAATCGGACCTCACCATAATACAGACCCCAGAATCGGACCCTAGTCGTGTTACACAGTAATATACACAGTTACATTAAGTGACTCACAATTCATGTATTTTCTGATCAGCGTCATCCTCTTTTCTTCTCCAGCTAAGAACGCCATGACTATTTCTTCCAGCCAAAACCCATCACTTCAGCATCTGCAGGATAAACATCTTAGTCTCCACATTTTTCCAGTGCCCTCCATCTCTACCCTATTAGGTAGGTATATCCCACAGTAGTTAGTTCCTTATTAGGTAGTCCTCCCCATAGGCAGGTATGTCCTCAGCTGGGTAGCCCCCCCAATAGATAAATATCTACAAATATTTACAGTGCAGGTGCCGATGAGTGACTGCTCAGAGGTCCCCGTTCTACTCTCAGTGAAGCCGCAGGTCCTGAAGCTTACACTGAGAGTAAGTTTTCATGCAGCGTGGTGCTCGCTCGCCTGGGCATACAGGACAAGGGTCCTGGATTCCCAACTAGCGAGGAAGCGCCTGGGCCGGATGGGTCCCCTCTCCGGCCGGGGCCCTCGCGTGCCACTCAGAAGCACCCCGTGTGTCACGGGTTGCCAACCCCTGGTCTAGGCCCTCTGGGGAATTGTTGTTATTGTCACTCCCCGGCTTGGCGCTCAATCAAATACATTGCATGTAACAGGCTCGATAGACGATAATAAAGCCCTTCTCGTGCCATGAGTGCCAATCCAGAGAATGAAGTGTTCTGCCATGTTCTTCATCCAATTTTCTCTAGACATTAGGGGTCTCAGCACTGAGAACCTTAAAGGGGTTCTCCGGTGGAAAACTTTTTTTAAAATCAACTGGTTCCAGAAAGTTAAACAGATTTGTAAATAACTTTTATTAAAAAAATGTAATCCTTCCAGTACAGTACTGGAAGGATTAAGATTTTTTAATAGAAGTAATTTACAAATCTGTTTTACATTCTGGCACCAGTTGATTAAAAAAAAAAAAAGAAAGTTTTCCACCGGAGTACCCCTTTAACCCCTTAACCCCTTAGGGATCAAGGGCGTACAGGTATGCCTTTGCTCCCTGGCACTTAAGGACCAAGGGCGTACCTGTACGCCCGTGGGAATTTCGGTCCCCGCCGCGCGCCGGGCGGGGATCGCGCCGGGGTGACTGCTGATATCTATCAGCAGGCACCCCGCGCAAATGCCCAGGGGGGTCATTAGACCCCCCCATGTCGGCGATCGGCGCAAATCGCAAGTGAATTCACACTTGCGATTTGCGCCGATTCCGGGTCATACGGGTCTATGGTGACCCGGTGACCCGGAATAGAAGGGGGATTGCGGGTGTCCTAGACACCCACGATCCCCCTGTAGTGATAGGAGTGAGGTGGCAGAGTTGCCACCCCTCCTATCTCTGCTATTGGTGGTCTAGACGCGACCACCAATAGCAGATCGGGGGCGGAGGGGTTTACTTTCGGTTTCCCCGTCCTGCCCACCCACAATAGGCGGGGCAGAACGGGGAAACTGACAGGGACCGGCGCCGAAGATCCACTTACCCATCGGCGACGGCAGTGGCGACGATCAGCGGCGGCAGCAGGCGACGATCGGCGGAAGAAGAGGACCGCAACGCAGCTCCCTGGATCCAACGGAAGCCGGTGAGTTACTTAGCAACATCTGGAGGGCTACAGTCTGAGACCACTATAGTGGTCTCTAAACTGTAACCCTCCAGATGTTGCAAAACTACAACTCCCAGCATGCCCAGAGAGCTGTTTAGGCTTGCTGGGAGTTGCAGTTTTGCAACAGCTGGAGGTCTACAGTTTGAGACCACTGCAAAGTGATCTCTATACTATGCACCTCCAGATCTTGCAAAACTACAACTCCCAGCATGCCCAGACAGCAGTTTGCTGTCTGGGCATGCTGGGAGTTGTAGTTTTGCAACATCTGGAGGTCCACAGTTTGGAAACCACTATGCAGTGGTCTCTAAACTATAGCTCTAGAGATGTTGCAAAACTGCAACTCCCAGCAAGCCTAAACAGCAAACAGCTGTCTCTGCATGCTGGGAGTTGTAGTTGCGATCCCTCCAGATGTTGCATAACTACATCTCCCAGCATGCCTTTCGGCGATCAGTACATGCTGGGAGTTGAAGTTTTGCAACAGCTGGAGGCACACTGGTTGGAAAATACTGAGTTAGGTAACAGAACCTAACTGAAGGTTTTCCAACCAGTGTGCCCCCAGCTGTTGCAAAAGTACAACTCCCAGCATGTACTGATCGCCGAAAGGCATGCTGGGAGATGTAATTATGCAACATCTGGAGGGATCGCAACTACAACTCCCAGCATGCAGAGACAGCGGTCTGTCAGTACATGCTAGGAGTTGTAGTTTTGAAACAGCTGGAGGTTTGCCCCCCCATGTGAACGTACAGGGTACATTCACACTGGCGGGTTTACAGTAAGTTTTCTGCTTCAAGTTTGGGCTGTGGCAAATTTTTCACCGCAGCGCAAACTCCTAGCGGTAAATTCACTGTAAACCCGCCAGTGTGAATGTACCCTAAAAACACTACACTACACTTACACATAATAAAGAGTAAAACACAACATATACACCCCCTTACACTGTCCCCCTAATAAAAAATAAAAAACGTATTGTACGGCAGTGTTTCCAAAACAGAGCCTCCAGCTGTTGCAAAACAACAACTCCCAGCATTTCCGGACATCCACTGACTGTCCAGGCATGCTGGGAGTTTAGCAACAGCTGGAGGCACCCTGTTTGGGAATCACTGGCGTAGAATACCCCTATGTCCACCCCTGTGCAATCCCTAATTTAGTCCTCAAATGCGCATGGCGCTCTCTCACTTCGGAGCACTGTCGTATTTCAAGGAAACAGTTTAGTGCCACATATGTGGTATCTCCGTACTCGGGAGAAATTGCGTTACTAATTTTGGGGGCTTTTTTTCCTTTTACCCCTTATGAAAAAGAAAAGTTGGGGTCTACACCAGCCTGTTAGTGTAAAAAAAAATTTTTTTTTACACTAACATGCTGGTGTTGTCCTTTACTTTTTATTTTCACGGGAGGTAAAAGGAAAAAAAGACCCCCAAAATTTGTAACGCAATTTCTCCTGAGTACGGAGCTACCCCATATGTGGGCGTAAAATGCTCTGCGGACGCACAACAAGGCTCAGGAGTGAGAGCGCACCATGTACATTTGAAGCCTAAATTGGTGATTTGCACAGGGGTGGCTGATTTTACAGTGGTTCTGACATAAACACAAAACAATAAATACAGACATGTGACCCCATTTTGGAAACGACACCCCTCACGGAACGTAACAAGGGGTATAGTGAGCCTGAACACCCCACAGGTGTTTGACAAATTTTCATTAAAGTTGGATGGGAAAGTGAAAAAAAAAAAAATTTTCACTAAAATGCTGGTGTCACCCTAAATTTTTCATTTTCACAAGGGAAAATAAAAAAAAGCCCCCCAAAATTTGTAACCCAATTTCTTCTGAGTAAGAGCATACCCCATATGTGGATGTAAAGTGCTCTATGGGTGCACTACAATGCTCAGAAGAGAAGGAGCGCCATTGGGATTTTGAAGAGAAAATTTGTCCGGAATTGAAGGCCACTTGTGTTTACAAAGCCCCCATGGTACCAGAACAATGGACCCCCCCCATATGTGACCCCATTTTGGAAACTACACCCCTCATGTAATGTAATATGGGGCGCAGTGAGCATTTACGCCCCACAGGTGTCTGACAGATTTTTGGAACAGTGATCCATGAAAATGAAAAATTTAATTTCCCATTTGCACAGCCCACTGTCCCAAAGATCTGTCAAAAGCCAGTGGGGTGTAAATGCTCACTGCACCACTTATTAAATTCTGTGAGGGGTGTAGTTTCCAAAATGGGGTCACATGTGGGGGGGGTCCACTGTTCTGGCACCATAGGGGGCTTTGTAAATGCACATGGCCCCTGACTACCATTCCAAACGAATTCTCTTTCCAAAAGCTCAATGGTGCTCCTCCTCTTCTGAGCATTGTAGTTCGCACGTAGTGCACTTCAGGTCCACTTATGGGGTACCTCCATACTCAGAAGAGATGGGGTTACAAATTTTGGGGGGTATTTTCTGCTATTAACCCTTGCAAAAATGTGAAATTTGGGGGGAAACACATTTTAGTGGGAATTTTTTTTTTTTTTTTTACATATGCAAAAGTCGTGAAACACCTGTGGGGTATTAAGGCTCACTTTATTCCTTGTTACGTTCCCCAAGGGGTCTAGTTTCCAAAATGGTATGCCATGTGGGTTATTTTTGCTGTTCTGGCACCATAGGGGCTTCCTAAATGCAACATGCCCCCCAAAAACCATTTCTGAAAAACGTACTCTCCAAAATCCCCTTGTCGCTCCTTCGCTTCTGAGCCCTCTACTGCGCCTGCAGAACACTTAACATAGACATATGAGGTATGTGCTTACTCGAGAGAAATTGGGCTACAAATATAAGTATACATTTTCTCCTTTTACCCCTTGTAAAATTTAAAAAATTGGGTCTACAAGAACATGCGAGTGTAAAAAATAAAGATTGTAAATTTTCTCCTTCACTTTGCTGCTATTCCTGTGAAACACCTAAAGGGTTAAAACACTTACTGATTGTCATTTTGAATACTTTGGGGGGTGTAGTTTTTATAATGGGGTAATTTGTGGGGTATTTCTAATGGAAAGACCCTTCAAATCCACTTCAAACCTGAACTGGTCTCTGAAAAAAAGCGAGGTTAAAAATTTTGTGAAAAATTGGAAAATTGCTGCTGAACTTTGAAGCCCTCTGGTGTCTTCCAAAAGTAAAAACACGTCAATTTTATGATGCAAACATAAAGTAGACATATTGTATATGTGAATTAAAAAAAAATATTTTGAATATCCATTTTCCTTACAAGCAGAGAGCTTCAAAGTTAGAAAAATGCAAAATTTTCCAATTTTTCATCAAATTTTGGGATTTTTCACCAAGAAAGGATGCAAGTTACCACAAAATTTTACCACTATGTTAAAGTAGAATATGTTACGAAAAAACTATCTCGGAATCAGATTGATAACTAAAAGCATTCCAGAGTTATTAATGTTTAAAGTGACAGTGGTCAGATGTGCAAAAAACGCTCTGGTCCTAAGGTGTAAAATGGCCTGGTCCTTAAGGGGTTAAGGACCCAGCCAATTTTCACTGTAGGACACGGCCATTTTTTGCACATCTGACCACTGTCACTTTAAACATTAATAACTCTGGGATGCTTTCATCTTTCATTCTGATTCCGAGATTGTTTTTTCATGACATATTCTACTTTATGTTAGTGGTAAAATGTTGTCAATACTTGCATCATTTCTTGGTGAAAAATTCCAAAATTTGATGAAAAATTGAAAATTTAGCATTTTTTTTTACTTTGAAGCTCTCTGCTTATAAGGAAAATTAATATTCCAAATAAATTATATTTTGATTCACATATACAATATGTCTACTTTATGTTTCCATCATAAAGTTGACATGTTTTTACTTTTGGAAGACATCAGAGGGCTTCAAAGTATAGCAGCAATTTTCCAATTTTTCACAAAATTTTCAAAATCAAATTTTTCAGGGACCAGTTCTGTTTTGAAGTGGATTTGAATGGCCTTCTTATTAGAAATACCCCACAAATGTCCCCATTATAAAAACTGCACCTCTCAAAGTATTCAAAATGACATTCAAAAGGTTTGTTAACCCTTTAGGTGTTTCACAGGAATAGCAGCAAATTGAAGGAGAAAATTCAAAATCTTCATTTTTTACACTGGCATGTTCTTGTAGACCCAGTTATTTAATTTTTACTAGGGGTAAAAGGAGAGAAATCTTCCTAAAATGTGTAACCCAATTTCTCTCGAGTAAGAAAATACCTCATATGTGTATGTCAAGTGTTCGGCGGGTGCAGTAGAGGGCTCAGAAGGGAAGGAGCGACAGTGGGATTTTGGAGAGTGAGTTTTTTTGAAATGGTTTTTGGGGGGCATGTTACATTTAGGAAGCCCCTATGGTGCCAGAACAGCCAAAAAAAAAAAAAACACATGGCATACTATTTTGGAAACTACACCCCTCAAGGCATGTAACAAGGGGTCCAGTGAGCCTTAACACCCCACAGGTTTTTGATGACTTTTTGTTAACGTTGGATGTGAAAATGATTTTTTTTTTCACTAAAATGCTAGTTTTCCCTCAAATTAAAAATTTTACAAGGGATAATAGGACAAAATGACCCCCAACATTTGTAACCCCATCTCTTCTGAGTATGGAAATACTCCATGTAAGGATGTAAAATGCTTTGCGGGCAAACTACAATGCTCAGAAGAGAAGGAGTAACATTTAGCTTTTGAAAAGCAAAATTTGCTGAAATGGTTTTTGGGGGGCATGTCCCATTTAGGAAGCCACTATGGTTCCAGGACAGCAAAAAAAAAAACACATGGCATACTATTTTGGAAACTACACCCCTCAAGGCACGTAACAAGGCGTGTTTGACGACTTTTCATGAAAGTTGGATGTGTAAATGATTTTTTTTTCCACGAAAATGCTAGTTTTCCCTCAAATTTATTTTTTTTACAAGGGGTAATAGGACAAAATGCCCCCCAAAATTTGAAACCCCATCTCTTCTGAGTATGGAAATACCCCATGTGTGGACGTCAAGTGCTCTGCTGGCGCACTACAATGCTCAGAAGAGAAGGAGCTCCATTGAGCTTTTGGGAAAAAAATTGTTTGGAATGGGTGTCAGGGGCCATGAGTGTTTACAAAGCCCCCCCGTGGTGCCAGAACAGTGGACCCCCCACATGTGACCCTATTTTGTAAACTACACCCCTCACAGAATTTAATAAGGGGTGAAGTGAGTATTTACACCCCACTGGTGTTTGACAGATCTTTGGATCAGTGGGCTGTGCAAATGAAAAATTAAATTTTTCATTTTCACGGACCACTGTTCCAAAAATCTGCCAGACACCTGTTGGGCGTAAAGGCTCACTGTACCCCTTATTACATTACGTGAGAGGTGTAGTTTCCAAAATGGGATCACATGTGGGTATTAATTTTTTTGCATTTATGTCAGAACCGCTGTAAAATCGGCCACCCCTGTGCAAATCACCAATTTAGGCCTCAAATGTACATAGTGCGCTCTCACTCCTGAGCCTTGTTGTGCGCCTGCAGAGCATTTTACGCCCACATATGGGGTATTTCTGTACTCAGGAGAAATTGCATTACAAATTTTGGGGGTGTTTTTTTTCCTTTTAACGATTGGGAAAATAAAAAGTATGGGGCAACACTAGCATGTTAGTGTACATTTTTTTTTTCACACTAGCAAGCTGGTGTAGCCCCCAACTTTTCCTCTTCATAAGGGGTAAAAGGAGAAAAAGCCCCCCAAAATTTGTAGTGCATTTTCTCCCGAGTACGGAAATACCCCATATGTGGCCCTAAACTGTTTCCTTGAAATACGACAGGGCTCCGAAGTGAGAGAGCTCCATGCGCATTTGAGGACTAAATTAGGGATTCCATAGGGGTGGACATAGGGGTATTCTACACCACTGATTCCCAAACAGGGTGCCTCCAGCTGTTGCTAAATTCCCAGCATGCCTGGACAGTCAGTGGCTGTCTGGAAATGCTGGGAGTTGTTGTTTTGCAACAGCTGGATGCTCCGTTTTGGAAACACTGCCATACAATACGTTTTTCATTTTTATTTGGGGGGGGGGCAGTGTAAGGGGTGTATATGTAGTGTTTTACTCTTTATTATGTGTTAGTGTAGTGTAGTGTTTTTAGGTTACATTCGCACTGGCGTGTTACGGTGAGTTTCCCGCTAGGAGTTTGCGCTGCGGTGAAAAATTTGCCGCAGCCCAAACTTGAAGCAGGAAACTTACTGTAAACCTGCCCGTGTGAATGTACCCTGTACGTTCATATGGGGGGGGGGGGGGGGTTTCAAAACTAAAACTCCCAGCATGTACTGACAGGCCGTGCATGCTGGGAGTTGTACTTTTGCAACAGCTGGAGACACACTGGTTGGAAAACCTTCAGTTTGCCTCCAGCTGTTGCAAAACTACAACTCCCAGCATGTACTGCTTGCTGAAGGGCATGCTGGGAGATGTAGTTATGCAATAGCTGGAGGTACGCAATTACAACTCCCAGCATGCCGAGACAGCTGTTTGCTGTTTGGGCATGCTGGGATTTGCAGTTTTGCAACATATGGAGGGCTACAGTTTTAGAGAACACTGCAAAGGGATCTCCAAACTGTGGTCCTCCAGTTGTTGCAAAACTACAAATCCCAGCATGCACAGACAGCAAACAGTTGTTTGGGCATGCTAGGAGTTGTAGTTTTGCAAGATCTGGAGGGCTACAGTTTAGGGACCACTATATAGTGGTCTCAAACTGTAGCCCTCCAGCTATTGCAAAACTACATATTCCAGCATGCCCAAACAGCTGTCTGGGCATACTGGGAGTTGTAGTTTTGCAACATCTGGAGGGCAACAGTTAGAGACCACTATATAGTGGTCTCAAACTGTACCCTTCAAATGTTGCCAGGCAACTCACCGGCTTCCGTCGGATCCAGCTGCACGTCATCGCCGCCCGCTGATCTCCGTCGCCCGCAGCCTCCGTCGCCCGCCCGGATGGGTAAGTGGATCTTCGGCACCGGTCCCCGTCGTTTCCCCGTCCTGCCCCGCCTATTGTGGGTGGGCAGGACGGGGAAAACAAAAGTTAACCCCCCCCCAATCTGCTATTGGTGGTCGCGTCTAGACCACTAATAGGAGGGGTGGCACCCCTGCCACCTCACTCCTATCGCTTCAGGGGGATCCTGGGTGTCTTAGACAACCGCGATCCCCCTTATATTCCGGGTCACCGGGTCACTATAGACCCATAATGACCCGGAATCGCGCAAATTGCAAGTGTGAATTCACTTGCGATTTGCCGCGATTGCCGACATGGGGGGGTCTGATGACCCCCCTGGGCGTTTGCACGGGATGCCTGCTGAACGATTTCAGCAGGCATCCCGGTCGAATCCCCGCCCGGCGCGCGGCAGGAATTCTCCATGATGTACGCTTACGTCATGGGTCTTTAACCCCTTCAGGACGGAGCCCATTTTGGCCTTAAGGACCGGAGCGTTTTTTGCACATCTGACCACTGTCACTTTAATCATTAATAACTCTGGAATGCTTTTAGTTATCATTCTGATTCCGAGATTGTTTTTTCGTGACATATTCTACTTTAACATAGTGGTAAATTTTTGTCGATACTTGCATCCTTTCTTGGTGAAAAATCCGTAAATTTGATGAAAAATTTGAAAATTTAGCATTTTTCTAACTTTGAAGCTTTCTGCTTGTAAGGAAAATGGATATTACGAATACATTTTTTTTTGGTTCACATATACAATATGTCTACTTTATGTTTGCATCATAAAATTGACGTGTTTTTACTTTTGGAAGACACTAGAGGGCTTCAACGGTCAGCAGCAATTTTCCGATTTTTCACAAAATTTTCAAACTCAGTATTTTTCAGGGACCAGTTCAGGTTTGAAGTGGATTTGAAGGGTCTTCATATTAGAAATACCCCATAAATGACCCCATTATAAAAACTACACCCCCCAAAGTATTCAAAATGACATTCAGTAAGTGTTTTAACCCTTTAGGTGTTTCACACGAATAGCAGCAAAGTGAAGGAGAAAATTCACAATCTTCATTTTTTACACTCACATGTTCTTGTAGACCCAATTTTAGAATTTTTACAAGGGGTAAAAGGACAAAATTTTTACTTGTATTTGTAGCCCAATTTCTCTCGAGTAAGCACATACCTCATATGTCTATGTAAAATATTCGGCGGGCGCAGTAGAGGGCTCAGAAGGGAAGGAGCGACAAGGGGATTTTGGAGAGTACGTTTTTCTGAAATGGTTTTTGGGGGGCATGTTACCTTTAGGAAGCCCTTATGGTGCCAGAACAGCAAAAAAAACCCACATGGCATACCATTTTGGAAACTAGACCCCTCGGGGAATGTAACATGGGATAAAGTGAACCTTAATACCCCACAGGTGTTTCACGACTTTTGCAAATGTAAAAAAAAAAAAAAAATTTTACCTAAAATGCTTGTTTTCCCAAAAAATTTTTATTTTTAAAAAGGGTAATAGCAGAAAATACCCCTAAAAATTTGAAGCCCAATTTCTCCCGATTCAGAAAACACCCCATATGGGGGTGAAAAGTGCTCTGCTGGCGCACTACAGGTCTCAGAAGAGAAGGAGTCACATTTGGCTTTTTGAAAGCGAATTTTGCTCTGGGGGCATGCCGCATTTAGGAAGCCCCTATGGTGCCAGGATAGCAAAAAAAACCCCACATGGCATACCATTTTGGAAACTAGACCCCTCGGGGAACGTAACAAGGGGTTAAGTGAACCTTTATACCCCACAGGTGTTTCACGACTTTTGCATATGTAAAAATTTTTTTTTTTTTTTTACCTAAAATGCTTGTTTTCCCCAAAATTTTACATTTTTAAAAAGGGTAAAAGCAGAAAATACCCCCCAAAATTTGTAACACAATTTCTCCCGAGTACGGCGATACCCCATATGTGACCCTAAACTGTTGCCTTGAAATACGACAGGGCTCCAAAGTGAGAGCGCCATGCGCATTTGAGGCCTAAATTAGGGATTGCATAGGGGTGGACATAGGGGTATTCTACGCCAGTGATTCCCAAACAGGGTGCCTCCAGCTGTTGCAAAACTCCCAGCATGCCTGGACAGTCAACGGCTGTCCGACAATACTGGGAGTTGTTTTGCAACAGCTGGAGGCTCCGTTCTGGAAACAGTGGCGTACCAGACGTTTTTCATTTTTATTGGGGAGGGGAGGGGGGCTGTGTAGGGGTATGTGTATATGTAGTGTTTTTTACTTTTTATTTTATTTTTTGTGTTAGTGTAGTGTAGTGTTTTTAGGGTACAGTCGCACGGGCGGGGGGTTCACAGTAGTTTCTCGCTGGCAATTTGAGCTGCAGCAGAAAGTTTGCGGCAGCTCAAATTTGCAGCCAGATACTTACTGTAATCCTCCGCCCATGTGAGTGTACCCTGTACGTTCACATTGGGGGGGGGGACATCCAGCTGTTGCATAACTACAACTCCCAGCATGCCCGTTGGCTGTCGGTGACTGCTGAGAGTTGTAGTTTTGCAACAACTGTAGGTACACTGGTTATGTATCACTGAGTTTGTGACCTAACTCAGTGTTTCACAACCAGTGTGCCTCCAGCTGTTGCAAAACTACAACTCCCAGCATGTACGGTGCATGGTGTAAGGTGACTGCTGAGAGTTGTAGTTTGCAACAGCTGGAGGCACACCGGTCGTGAAACACTGAGTTAGGTAAAAAAAAACTCTTGAGTTTCACAACCAGTGTGCCTTCAGCTGTTGCAAAACTACAACTCTCAGCAGTCACCGACAGCCAACGGGCATGCTGGGAGTTGTAGTTATGCAACCAGCAGATGCACCACTACAACTCCCAGCATGCACTTTAGCTGTTTGTGCAAGCTGGGAGTTGTAGTTAGACAACAGCTGAAGGTACACTTTTCCATAGAAATAATGTGCCTCCAGCTGTTGCAAAACCATAAGTCCCAGCATGCCCATAAGGGAATGCTGGGAGTTGTGGTGGTCTGCCTCCTGCTGTTGCATAACTACAGCTCCCAGCATGCCCTTTTTGCATGCTGGGAGCTGTTGCTAAGCAACAGCAGGAGGCTGTAACTCACCTCCTGCTGTTGCTTCATCGCTGGACTGTCCCTCGCCGCCGCAGCTGCTCCTGGGGCCCCGATCCCAACAGGGGCGCCGGGGATCGGGGTCCCCAGCACCGGGGGTCGTCTTCCCGCACCCGCTCACGCCCTCCGGAAGAGGGGCGGAGCGGGTGCGGGAGTGACACCCGCAGCAGGCGCCCTGATTGGTCGGCCGGTAATCCGGCCGACGAATCAGGGCGATCGTGAGGTGGCACCAGTGCCACCTCACCCCTGCAGGCTCTGGCTGTTCGGGGCCGTCAGAGACGGCCCCGAACAGCCAGTAATTCCGGGTCACCGGGTCACCGGAGACCCGATTGACCCGGAATCGCCGCAGATCGCTGGACTGAATTGTCCAGCGATCTGCGGCGATCGCCGACATGGGGGGGCATAATGACCCCCCTGGGCGATATGCCGGGATGCCTGCTGAACGATTTCAGCAGGCATCCGGCTCCGGTCCCCAACCGGCTAGCGGTGGGGGCCGGAATTCCCACGGGCGTATGGATACGCCCTCGGTCCTTAAGGACTCGGGATGCAGGGCGTATCCATACGCCCTATGTCCTGAAGAGGTTAAGTACCAGGGTGTCATGACGTACGCGTACATCAAGGGTCCTTGAGGGGTTAATGCTCAAAGCTTTAGACATGCCTGCATCACGTGTCAATAGTAAAGATTTAAAAACAGAAGTGCTTGGCTATGTGGTGGCTTGGGGGTGTAGGGTAGGTAGGGTGTAGCTGTGCAGTGATGAAACGGTGTTGGATTAACCCTTAACTGCCTTGATGCCAGGGTGCGGGTTCCTCTCTGTATATATATCCTACAGCCACCCGTCCCAGGAACGAAAGGGAGGAATAAAGGATTGTCCACAACCGGAATTTTGTTAAATTGAAGATAACTTTACTGCAGATTTAATGCAAGTTAAAAGTAGTAACAGTCTTTACGGAGGACCAGACTTTAGGCTTCTCACAGGTTTTGTCGGGACCTTGTAGGGAATAAGCTTGAAGTATTTGCTTTATGCTGTTCCATTGGATTTAAGGGTACTGTTTAGGTCAAGCAGTCACGTAGGATTAGTATTGAGCTAGATTGAACTCAAGATTTTGTATTCGGCTGAAGTTAGCAGGCTTCAGGCCTAGATTTGTCTTGAAGGTATACACGAAGCTTCTCTCTCTGCTAGTCCGAAACCCAAGAGAGCGAGGAGTGGATAACAGCGCCCTTATATATAAAGGGGCAGGCATCAAGCTTATTGTTTCCCCAGTAGTGTTGAACGGCATGGGCCATATTCGAATTTGCGATATTTCGCGAATATATGGACGAATATTCGTCATATATCCGCTAAATTCGCATATTCGTAATATTGGTGTTATATTTTCGCATATGCAAAAATTTGCAAACGCGAAACTTTGCATATACAAAAACTAGCATAAATCAAAATTTGCATATGCAAAAGTTGGTATATGCGAAAATTAGCATATAAAATTACCATATGCGAAAATTCGCACACCAGTCTCACACAGTAGTATTAGAGCCTTCTTTACACCACACAAGCTGGAAGCAGAGAGGGGTGATCACTGTGATGTGTACTGTGAAAAAAAAACGAATATTCGTAATTGCGAATATATAAAATTTGCATTGCGAATATTCGCGAGCAACACTATTCCCCAGACCTGTCAGTCCTAATACAAAGCATTTTGGTACATCACGTGACACAAACATATAGCCTGGAAGGTCCTTAACCTTAGCAGAACTATATAATTATTAATCATGTGACCTAAGGTCCTGGAAGCAACATTTACACTAAACAATATATAAAATATATACATAAAATCAAAGAATAAAGAGGCGACTAGGGGTTATCCCACTAAGAGCATCCTATCAGTACGGAGGAACTCTGACTTTGGGGACTTATTACACAAGGTACAGTACACGTACAGTACGGGGACAGCACAGATACACTCCTTGGTGACCTAATAGTAGAGCTACAGTGTTATACAACAGCTTTAGGGCTATTGCTGAAATGTGGGTTCTGATTAAAATATAACGGTCTGAACTGAACTTTTTGGTTACATTTGCGAACCAATCAAACTTTTTAAAAGTTTGTTCACATATACCGTACATTTGATGTTGTTATATAAAAAAAAGAAAAGTTCACTCATCACTATTGCTGAGATAAGAACTGCATATGACTCTTTAATTTAGTATAAAAGAAGCACAAAGACCAAAAACAAAATAAAGTTGTAGTTATTTCTTCCACATAAACATGTTTTGAAGGATTCCAGCTGCGGCATAATTACAAGGTGATGAAAAAATGCTCAGAATATCTAGGAACACCCTGTGGGCAAAAAATTCCCCAAGCTTTTCCTTACATAGGATCTAAAACAAGGTCTGTATATAAGAGGCTCTCCTATCTGCACTATGGTCTTCTTCTCTTGCACGCTGCATGTGTGACAGTGGGAAAGACCCCTGGTAGGAGAGTCAGGTTTTTTACTACACATCAACTTTCTTCAGTTTTTTGGGAACATTCATAATAAAATTGTCACATCAGGCTTATATCCTATGTCTTACAGCTGGACAAGATTACTTGTGTGCTTTATACAGATAATGCTCTTTACCATGTAAGTACTTATAACACACTGTGTATATAAAATGTATAGTGGTGATATTCATATTTATGTAATGAATAGAGAGTGTGTGGTGTGAATGTGAACCTAGGCCCTGGAGCTGTCCACTTACCCTAGGTTGGGTTCACATCACGTTTTCAGCCATACGGGACCACATACGGCTGGTGGGAGCTAAAACCGGGTGCTCCCGTATCCCTGCCATATGCCGCCCGTATGTAATTCATTTCACTGAGCCGACCGGAGTGAAACGCTGACTCCAGTTGGCTCAATTTTGCCCCGTATGCGGTTTTCCCACCGGACCTAAAACCGTGGTGGACCAACGGATTTAGGTCTGGTGGAAGACCTTACACGAGGCAAAAATGAGCCGACCAGAGTCAGTGTTTCACTCCGGTCAGCTCATTGAAATGAATTAACTGGTTTTAGCTCCCCCCCAGCCGTATGTGGTCCCGTATGGCTGAAAACGTGATGTGAACCCAGACTTACATTTATTTTCTATTGCTTTTCTTCACACATTAATACACCGGGTTTGTAATGATTTTTGTGTTAGTGATACATTATACACTGGTGATGTTTTTTGTACTGTATGAAAATGTAAACTTCAAAAGGTTATAAGAATTTTACTGAAATATTTATGATTAACTGTATATTATTAAATGAATATAGAGTTCACAAATACAGTAGGCTGGGAATAACACCGGAAACTTTTTTGGTGATTTTGAAAAAAATAAAATATTTTTGCTTTTTTGTAAAAAATGTCAGTAAGATTCATATTGTTCAGTCATAAACACAGCTGCCTTTCAAATGGTTACACTAAAAAAAGGCGTTGCCAAAATCGCACAAAATCACAAAACTTTATAGATGGGCTTAAGATACATACACACTATTACTTGAGATGTTTTAAGTCAGACTTAGGCCATGTTCACACGGCAGAATTTCCTGCTGTAGCAACATCCGCCGTTGAAATCCTGATTATGGTGTCCGCAAAAAACATTAAACCTGTTCAGTTTTTTGCGGATTCTGCCGGGAAATGCATTTCTGAATGGTCCTAGCCCCGTGCGGACATTCCACTGTGTGAACATAGCCTTATTGTCAATGGCGCCATCAGAAATAACCAAGTACAGTGCTGGGTTATCTCTGGAGGCTCCATAAACCAGTGTTTCACAACCAGCTTGCCTCCAGCTGTTGCAAAACTACAACTCCCAGCATGCCAGGACAGCTGAAGGCTCTCCGCACATGCTGGTAGTTGTAGTTTTGCAACAGCTGGAGGCACCCTGCTTGTTGAAACACTGCCATAGACATTGGAGTTGTTCAGAAGATTGTGGGGGAGGGCCCAGCAATCAGGCCACCATTGTCATGTCAAACTTATCCGTTAGCCATCTTAACAAATTTTTTTTTTGAAACAATGTAGCCGTATGAGTGTATTTTCCATTGGCATCATTGTGGGAGAAATGTAACTTATTGTTGAGCTTTTGTTATTTTTTTGGGAGAAGAAAATTCAGTTGTTACACTGTTCTTTGTTTTCTTTTCATAGTTTACTGTGCAGTAAAAATAACATGTTACCTTTCTGGCCTGCAGAGCTGGAGGAGGGCAGCAGCATTAGGCTGGGTTCACATCACGTTTTTGCCATACTGTTTTCAATCCGTTTTTCTAAAGAAAACCGTATGGCAAAAAAAAAAACGATGGAACAGTACGGGAAAAAGTAAACCGTATGCGTTTTTAAACTGTATACTGTTTTTAAAAGTGCATATGGTTCCGTCCGTTTTTATACAAAAAAAAAATTTAAAAAACATATGTTTTTGATAATTTTGTCCATTTTTAATGGGAGCGGTGTTGAGTGGGGACTTTAGGATGCAAATGCGCATGTGCAAAGTAAAAACCTTATGCGGTTTCCCGTATGGAACTGTATACATGTGCGTTTCCCATTGACGTCCATGTTAAAAAAAAAAACGTATGCGGTTGCAGTACGGTTTTTAAACCGGAGTCAAAACAGTGGTTGACCACGTTTTTGTCTCCGGTTTAAAAACCATACTGCAACCGCATATGGTAAAACAGTATACAGTTTAAAAACGCATACGGTTTACTTTTTCCCATACTGTTCCATCTGTTTTTTTTGCCATATGGTTTTCTTTATAAAAACGGATTGAAAAAAGTATGGCAAAAACGTGATGTGAACCCAGCATTACTATTCCATCAGATTCTTGCTGCAGTAGCCTCCTAACACACAGATCCGCCCCCGCCCCTCACATACAGCGCCTCTGTCAGGTAATAATACACCTGATGCTGCAGACAGAGGCTTTCTGGTGTCTGCTGTAGGGATCAGCTCAGGTGGCCGGTAGTAGAGGGACAGATGCTGATCATAATACTGACTGGGGTCGGACTACTAGGATCGCTGCCTGGTGGAGTGTATGTCGGAGTGGATGTGACCTTGAGTGTCACCTCCATTATGGATATTGGGGGGTATTTATCAAAGGATTTATGTGTTTTTTTTTATGTAACTTTGGCGCAATGCTTTGGCGCAGTGTCTTTTTGCGCCAAAGTTTGGCGCATCTTCTCCACTGTAATTTTTACAGCTTTCTCAAAATCACACGGTCCTGTGTGTGATTTTAACTTTAGTCAGTAATTCATCATTTGCGCCAATCGATCTTTAGCGCAATTTTGCGCCTTCAGGGTTTTTTTTTTTGGCGCAAATCCCCGCCAATAAATTTTGCACATGGAAAACACACTTAGCAATGTCAGAAAATATAAAGGCGTCAAAATACATAAAAAAAAATTTTTTTGTGAAAGCAGCGACGCCTCCAGGGCTGCTCAATACTATCCTGTGACATAGTTATCTCTGAGGAACCTTCCCCCTCCGTTGAGCCAGCATTGGACATGGCCGCACAGGTTCAGGAAAGCACTAAAGCAGTGGTCTCCAACCTGCGGACCTCCAGATGTTGCAAAACTACAACTCCCAGCATGCCCGGACAGCCAACGGCTGTCCGGGCATGCTGGCAATTGTAGTTTTGCAACATCTGGAGGTCCGCAGGTTGAAGACCACTGCACTAAAGTAACCAAAAAGAAAAACAACCCAAGTTGATAATAAAATCCATTTCACATGATGGCTATAAACCCCACAAAAGAAAATAACTCATGTCGCTTGCTGATATACTGCAGGAGGGACTCCGAAATGGCTGCTCTACAGGGTAAAATACGCGTCCTCTGTGGCGGTAAGTTCTGTGTAAAAGGCGCTGTGAACAGCTGATTTCAACATTTAAGCCAAAATTACTAACAACTTGCACCAAATGCTAAATTTGGTGCATGTCCACGAAAACCAAAGTGAAAAAAAAGGGGTAAAAAGAAACTGTCAACAGGCAAAATTGATAAATACCCCCCCATTATTTACTAACTTGATTTGTGAATGACTGTAGAAATAACATAACATATCACGTGGGGAAAACACAGGAAATAAGATGTTGTAGAGGCCCCGGACTATAGTAATAGAACTGACTGGGCTGGTGACAAAAGGAGAAATAAAGGAGAGATAAAGGGTACATCAGTTATCTCTGGCCCAAATGCAAAGGAATACAAATGTTTGCACAGAGTGGCAGAAAGGCTGGGTTCACACAGCAAAATGCCTGCATGGAATTCTGCATGAAAAGTCTGCATCCTGATTTCCGCAGTCCGGAAAAAAAAAAGTTTGGTCTTATATTTGTCTGGATTTCCACTGCAGAATTCCATTGAAGTCAATGGTGCTTGATTTCTGTGGAATTCTTGTGGAATTTCTCGTGAAATGCATGCAGATTCCGCACGGAATCTGCCCAAACTTTGACCGTTCAAATAAATAAAGTCTATCATTTTAGTGAGCTGCGGAATCATGCAGAATTCATGCGGAAATCAGCATACATTTCCGCACGAATCCCGCACCGATTCCGCAAATGTTACAAAAATGCGGAATTTTGCAGAAAATCTATGTCAATGCAGAATTCATGCAGATAGGCGCAATTTACTTCATGAAAATTCCGCAGTATATTCTTCAGAAATTAGGGCCCATTTACTTTAATGGAATTCTTGCAGCGGAAATTCTGCAGGAGAACTTCTGCCGTGTGAATGGGACAGCGGAATCCCACCAAAGTGTATTGATTATAAATTCATGCAGAATTTTCCTGTGGAATTCCATGCAGAATACCTTGCAGAAATTCTGGCGTGTGAACATAGCCTAAATGAGTTGTGAATGAAGACTGTGCAAAATTCTAAACAGCAGCATAGAACAAAAGGTAAATGATGTGATTTTATGGGATTATTTGTATTGTAAACACATAGCTCTACAAAGTCAAGAAAATGAAGCGTGAATGTCCTTATGAGGCTAGGTTTCCACACAGGTGTTTTTTCCGGCATGTATTTTTTTTTAATTATTATTCCACTGCAGTTTTTGAGCCAAAGCCCGAAGCTTTTCTAAAGGAATGAGAAATATGAAGGATGGTCTTAAAGGGATATTCCAGGATTTTTTTTATTTGACTATGCTACAGGGTCTGTAAAGTTAGTGTAGTCCATAATATAGTGTCTGTACCTGTGTGTGATGGTTTTCTCACAATTCTTCTGTGATTTTCACCCCACTATTTATTTTTAACAGCATACAAAATGACTGTTGTCTCAGATTTTTCCCAGCTTGCAATGCGGCCGAAACCTGACTCACTAGCCATCTGATGACAGGGAGCCTGTCTGCTTCAATGGGTGGAGGGATCAATCAGCAACTAATGCAACAGCTGTAGGCACCCTGATTGAAAACCACTGGTCTTTTAATGGATGCAGCTCATATATGTTTCAATGGGTGGGGTGGCTGATGTGTGGGAGGGAGGAAAATGGAATTGTGGGATTTGAAGTCAAAAAAAGAAAAGTCAAACAGGAAATACAATTTCACAAAAAAGCTAGCCACGGTGTTATGGTAATCTCATAACACAGTCATTTAGCCCCAAGACAATCACAGATCCTTCCTAAGCATGTCCATTACTGTCTGCCAGGTACGTACTAAAATCACCTTATGGTGGATAACCCCTTTAAGGCTATGCTCACATGTCAGAACAATGAGATTCCACAACAGCAGAGTCCCATTGATTTCATATAGCAGAATTTCCACGCCGGAAATATCTGGCTCGGAAATTAAAATTGCGCTGTCTGCAGAAAGAATAAGCATGTCTAATATTTTTTTTGCCGACAACACATGGAATGCATTGCTGTCTATAAAACGGCACATTCCCGAGCAGTCCTAGTGCGAACATAAACTGGGAACTTTGTCTAATACTTCTTCTTTCCACTGGATCCACTTCTGACTTTGGCTCAAACACAGCAATTGCAGTTTTCTAAAAAAAAAAAAAAAAAACCTAGCTTGAATGTGGATGGCGCCACGGAGGATTTTCGTTATAATGTGAAGGATGGAATTTTGTTAGTAACTCTCGAACCAAGTGATATAAATAATACTTTATTGAAAAGTAAACAATGTGTGGCCAAGGAAGAATAGAAAGTGAAGTTTTCCAGATCTGGGGGGTCCGAAAGCTGGGAACCCCCGCGATCTCCTGCATGGGGCCACTGCTCTGCCGTGGCTCTCTCGTGCAGGAGGCATGTCGGCCGCAGCATGACGCCGCGGCTGACACACCTCCTCCATGTAGTTCTATGGGAGAGGTGGGGATCTAGCATTCATGCCTCCCTGCTTCTCCCATAGAGCTGTATGGGGAGGGGACACTATGCGCATTAGCCGCTCTCGCAGAGCGGCAGTGCCAGGGCACGTTTCGGAGTTCGTGGGGGGGTCCCAGCTGTCGGACCCCCGCAATCAAACACTGTTCTTTAATATCATGACCCATTATTGCTTAATATCAGACCAAGGTAAAAAAAATATCAAAGACACAACACATATGGAGGTATGGAAATAGTAAGTAGGAAAGTAGTGTGATGTCATTTTTTTTTCAATGAAAATAATGTGTGACAGTTTTAATTAACCCTTAAGGACCTAGCTAATTTAAATTTTTTAGTTTTCTCCTCCTTGTCTTTTAAGAGATATAACTTTTATTATTCTATCCACATACCCTTATAATGGCTTGTTATTTGTGTGACATTTGCCCTTTGTAACATCTTTTATTTAACCATAAAATTTATGGTGAAACCAAAAAAAGTATTATTTTTTGGGGGAAATTGAAAACTGCAGTTTCGCCAATTTAAAGGGGTTTTGTTTTCACACAGTGCACTTTATGGTAAAAATGACAGGTGACCTTTATTCTGTGGGTCAATGCAATTAAAACAATACCCAATTTATATAGATTTTCTATTGTACCACATTAAACTCCTTTTATTAACAAAATCAGTACGCTTCAACTTGTCCTTTTTTGATCCCTATAACTTTTTTATTTTCTGTAAACAGGGCTGTATGAGGGCAAATTTTTTTTTTAGCCATGGTCTGTTGTTTTTATCGGTACCATTTTTGTTTTGATAGGACTATATATTCACTTTTAAGACTAGGTTTCCATACAGGTGTCACGATGCCGGCTGGCAGGAGGTGGATCCTCTGTGCCAGAGAGGGATGGCGAGGACCGTGCTAGTGGACCGGTTCTAAGACACTACTGGTTTTCACCAGAGCCCGCCGCAAAGCGGGATGGTCTTGCTGCGGCGGTAGTGACCAGGTCGTATCCACTAGCAACGGCACCTCTCTGGCTGCTGAAGATAGGCGAGGTACAAGGGAGTAGGCAGAAGCAAAGTCGGACGTAGCAGAAGGTCGGGGGCAGGCGGCAAGGTTCGTAGTCAGGGGAGATAGCAATAGTTCTGGTACACAGGGTATAAACACACAAAGAACGCTTTCACTGGCACTAAGGCAACAAGATCCGGCAAGGGAGTGCAAGGGAGGAGACTAGATATAAGCAGGGAACAGGTGGGAACCAATTAAGCTAATTGGGCCAGGCACCAATCATTGGTGCACTGGCCCTTTAAGTCTCAGGGAGCTGGCGCGCGCGCGCCCTAGAGAGCGGAGCCGCGCGCGCCAGCACATGACCGCAGGAGACGGGAACGGGTAAGTGACCTGGGATGCGACTCGCAAGCGGGCGCGTCCCGCTGTGCGAATCGCATCCCCAACGGCCATGGCAGAGCAGCGCTCCCGGTCAGCGCTGACCGGGGAGCTGCAGGGAGAAGGACGCCGTGAGCGCTCCGGGGAGGAGCGGGGACCCGGAGCGCTAGGCGTAACAGTACCCCCCCCCTTAGGTCTCCCCTTCTCTTTATCGGGTAACTGCCTCCCCTGGGATGAGGACACCGGGAAAGGATGGAGGGATTCCTCAACGGCAGGCAGAACCGCAGGAGTAGGAATGGGGAGAGAGGGCAGAGGGCGGGACCTGGCACGGGGCAGTGTGACACCAGGACGAGGGCCATGAGGGGACACAGAAGCTTGCCTGATGGAACTGGGAGGGGGGGAGGGGCATTTCCTGTGGCAGGCAGAGTCCTTAATGACCTTAGGGGGACCAGATACAGGAGGAACCACAGAGTTACGGCAAGGGTTACTGGGAACCGGTTTTAGACAGTTCTTGGAACAAGAGGACCCCCAACTCTTGATCTCCCCAGTGGACCAATCCAGGGTTGGGGAATGAAGTTGAAGCCAGGGAAGTCCAAGGAGAATTTCCGAGGTGCAATTGGGGAGGACCAAAAGTTCAATCCTCTCGTGGTGAGATCCGATGCTCATAAGAAGGGGCTCCGTGCGGAAACGTATGGTACAGTCCACCCTGGCTCCGTTGACCGCGGAAATGTGGAGTGGCTTGACAAGACGGGTCACCGGAATCCGGAATTTATTCACAAAGGAGTCCCGAATAAAATTCCCAGAAGCTCCAGAGTCCAGGCAGGCCACGGCTGAGAGGGGAGAGCTGGCTGAAGTGGAAATCCGAACAGGTACCGTGAGACGTGGAGAAGCCGACTTGGCATCAAGAGACGCCACACCCACGAGAGCTGAGTGCGAGCGTGCGTTTCCCAGACGTGGAGGACGGATTGGGCAATCCACCAGAAAATGTTCAGTACTGGCACAGTACAGACAAAGATTCTCTTCCTTACGGCGATTCCTCTCTTCCAGGGTCAGGCGAGACCGATCCACTTGCATGGCCTCCTCGGCGGGAGGCCTAGGCGCAGATTGCAGTGGAGACTGTGGGAGAGGTGTCCAGAGATCTAAGTCTTTTTCCTGGCGGAGCTCTTGATGCCTCTCAGAAAAACGCATGTCAATGCGAGTGGCTAGATGAATGAGTTCATGCAGGTTAGCAGGAGTCTCTCGTGCGGCCAGAACATCCTTAATGTTGCTGGATAGGCCTTTTTTAAAGGTCGCGCAGAGAGCCTCATTATTCCAGGATAGTTCAGAAGCAAGAGTACGGAATTGGATGGCATACTCGCCAACGGAGGAATTACCCTGGACCAGGTTCAGCAGGGCAGTCTCAGCAGAAGAGGCTCGGGCAGGTTCCTCAAAGACACTTCGAATTTCCGAGAAGAAGGAGTGTACAGAGGCAGTGACAGGGTCATCGCGGTCCCAGAGCGGTGTGGCCCATGACAGGGCTTTTCCAGACAGAAGGCTGACTACGAAAGCCACCTTAGACCTTTCAGTAGGAAACTGATCCGACATCATCTCCAGATGCAGGGAACATTGGGAAAGGAAGCCACGGCAAAACTTAGAGTCCCCATTAAATTTGTCCGGCAAAGACAGGCGGAGGCTAGGAGTGGCCACTCGCTGCGGAAGAGGTGCAGGAGCTGGCGGAGGAGATGGTTGCTGCTGCTGTAGCTGAGACTGAATCTGCTGTAGCTGCGACTGGAGTTGCTGAGTCATGGTGGTCAAGTACGACAGCTGGTGATCTTGTTGGGCAATCTGTCGGGCTTGCTGGGCGACCAGTGTGGGGAGGTCGGCGACAACAGGCAGAGGAACTTCAGCGGGATCCATGGCCGGATCTACTGTCACGATGCCGGCTGGCAGGAGGTGGATCCTCTGTGCCAGAGAGGGATGGCGAGGACCGTGCTAGTGGACCGGTTCTAAGACACTACTGGTTTTCACCAGAGCCCGCCGCAAAGCGGGATGGTCTTGCTGCGGCGGTAGTGACCAGGTCGTATCCACTAGCAACGGCACCTCTCTGGCTGCTGAAGATAGGCGAGGTACAAGGGAGTAGGCAGAAGCAAAGTCGGACGTAGCAGAAGGTCGGGGGCAGGCGGCAAGGTTCGTAGTCAGGGGAGATAGCAATAGTTCTGGTACACAGGGTATAAACACACAAAGAACGCTTTCACTGGCACTAAGGCAACAAGATCCGGCAAGGGAGTGCAAGGGAGGAGACTAGATATAAGCAGGGAACAGGTGGGAACCAATTAAGCTAATTGGGCCAGGCACCAATCATTGGTGCACTGGCCCTTTAAGTCTCAGGGAGCTGGCGCGCGCGCGCCCTAGAGAGCGGAGCCGCGCGCGCCAGCACATGACCGCAGGAGACGGGAACGGGTAAGTGACCTGGGATGCGACTCGCAAGCGGGCGCGTCCCGCTGTGCGAATCGCATCCCCAACGGCCATGGCAGAGCAGCGCTCCCGGTCAGCGCTGACCGGGGAGCTGCAGGGAGAAGGACGCCGTGAGCGCTCCGGGGAGGAGCGGGGACCCGGAGCGCTAGGCGTAACAACAGGTTTTTTCTAGCTTTTTTTTTTTAAACTGCCATTGCAGTTTTAGATCCAGTAGTAAGGAGAAGTATAAGTTCTTTCTTTTATTTCCAATTCCTTTTGAATGTACGTCTGCTTAAAGGCGTACTTTGCCCTTTTTATCCCCTATCCAAAGGAGGGCAAGGGGCAAGATGACTGATCTTGGGGGGGGGGGGGGGGGGGGGTCTGGCCACTGGTCCACAGCCTTCACGCCTCCTCCCATTGACATGAATAGAGGGGGTGTGGTGTGTTATCATGACCACGGCCTCTTGAAGCCACCCGGAGATCATGGATCCTAACAGCTAGACCCCCTGCAATCATGCATCTTATCCCCTATCCTTAGGATAGGGAATAAGATGTCTACGGGCAGAGTACCCCTTTAAGAGTTGTATTTGCAGTTGAGAAAGTGTCCAAGTAAGGGTGGGTTCACACTACGTTTTGTCCCATACGGGAGCGCATATGGCAGGGGGGAGCTAAAAGCTCGCGCTCCTGTATGTGACCGTATGCGCTCCCGTATGTCATTCATTTCAATGAGCCGGCCGGAGTGAAACGTTCGGTCCGGTCGGCTCATTTTTGCGCCGTATGCGCTTTTACAACCGGACCTAAAACCGTGGTCAACCACGGTTTTAGGTCCGGTTGTAAAAGCGCATACGGCGCAAAAATGAGCCGACCGGACCGAACGTTTCACTCCGGTCGGCTCATTGAAATGAATGACATACGGGAGCGCATACGGTCACATACGGGAGCGCGAGGTTTTAGCTCCCCCCTGCCGTATGCGCTCCCGTATGCGACAAAACGTAGTGTGAACCCAGCCTAACATTTGGACCCCTATCCCTTTGTTGGACATGCTGTTTATGTTCTGCTGGAAAAGTTGCAATCTCTCTTTACACCCAAGTGAAAGTCTGGGTAGTAGATCTTACTGTCTTCACCTTACTTAGTTATTGTATGGTTCTATCCCGTTGTTATTATTGTTTTCAACCTCTTCTACAAATTGCACTTGAGCACAGTAGTCATGTTATCCTTGCATTTGTATCCAAAAATGATTAACAATTTACTTGGCTTGGTTTTGATTTTCTTATAAGACAATCAGCCCTTGTTGCCTACAGGTCCTTCTCTATGTAAGTATTTTTTTATGATGAACTATAAAGCAAACAATCATTTTAATAAAAAGTGGTTTATTTATTTATCTATATTTATTTATGTATCCCTTTGTTATGTGCTATTAGGGTACTCATCATCTGAACACTTGTCTCATGATTTAGAATATATTGTATTCCATAGTATACATAGTTGTCCAAAGCATTATTGTCAGTGCTATATTATGTCATGCATGTGGCATTTCCTAATAGGCACATACATAATATCCAATTTGCACCCCTGCAATTATGTGGTGGGGTGCTGATTGCCCCTTTCCTGTCAAACGCTTTAGATGCTGAGGTCTGTGGATATTAACTGCAGCAGCTAAGGGGTTAAATGAGTGAGTTATCCTTATAGTTATGGCAGGAGCCAGGCTGTTTATTACTGGGCTTGCCCTAAAGAAGTCACCCGATTCAGGTTCTAGAAGACCTTTTAGGATGCTTTGGTTCCCTTCTTGGCTGAGGTATTTAACCCATTTAAGGACAATGTTAATTTAGCATTTTAGTTTTTTTCCTCCTTAATTTCTAAGAGCTATAACTGTTTTTTTCATCTACAGAGCCATTTGAGGACTTGTATTTGTGGAACCAATTGTACTTTGTAGTGAAACTTTTATTTTAGCCATAAAATGTACGGCACAATCAAAAGAAATATTATTTGTGGAGTCAAATTGAGCTTTTTTTATTATTTGTTTATGGTTTTATTTCTGTTATTTATTAATTTTTTTAACAAAATAAATGCATAATATTGCCCTATTCTGACTTCAATTTTTTTTTTATTTTTCTGTCTACGGGGCTGTTCGAGAGCTAATTTTTTTGCAGCATGAACTGTACTTTTTATTGTTACTGTTTTTATTACTTGAAGGGGTACTCCAAAGGATAGGGGAAAAGATGCCTGATCGCGGGGGTCCCGCCGCTGCCCCCCCCCCCCGTGATCTTGCACATCGCACCCCATTAACATCTGTCCCCGGAGCATGTTCGCTCCGGGTCTGACTACTGTCGATCACGGGGCCGGAGGGTTGTGACGTCACGGCTCCGTCCCCGTGTGATGTCATGCTCCGCCCCCTCAATGCAAGCCTATGGGAGGGGGCGTGATGGCCGCCACGCCCCCTCCCATAGACTTGCATTTAGGGGCGGGGCATGACATCACACGGGGCAGAGTTGTGACGTCACGCTCTTTCGCTCCAGTGGTCGGGATCCGCAAGCCTCCAGCATTGCCGAAAGCCGTTGAGGTGGGTGCTGCAGCCGAGATCCCAGGGGTCCCCAGCAGCAGGACCCCCTCGATCTGACATCTTATCCCTATCCTTTGGATAGGGGATAAGATGTCTAGGGGCAGAGTACCCCTTTAAAGGGGTTGTCCAACCACAAATGCTTATGAACATCAGTTTTGTAAGGCCAAATAACCCCTCTTATAATTCTTCACTACTTCAAATACATTTCTTAATCTAAGAAAAGACATTTTTTAAAAGATGTACATTTACAATTGTATTACTATTATTGTTGTTATTATTTAACAAATATAATTATGTTCTCATATATGAAGCATTAACTGCAAGCCTACATAGTATAATGGAATAATTTAATCTTTTTCTTTCCTTAGATTGAAATTGCTAAGGATCACAGCTCTGTTGTTACTCACTGCCTTACACACAGCTAAACCACAGAAAAATTGTGTGTTCCATTCATCAAGAGTTACAATTAGGTATATTAAACATGGAAATATAATGTTGACTGGGGTCTTTCAGTACACATACGGATTTTATTATAGAATCTATCGCAGAAGCTTTCCCAGGGGAGATTCTATATGTAATGTGTATGTACAACAGCAGATTTTGAAATTTCTTATCGTAATCTCTTGTCTTGTTTGGGTATAACCTGTAGTATTATGCCTAAAGCTGTCCATACTTTTCTTACCGAGTCTCCCATAAAATGCATGCCCTATTTGGACTAAAGATGATCATATTGGCCCTCATTTACTAAGAGTGTTGTGTAGGTTTCTTTGTGGGTTTTAATTCCCTACAATTTATTTTCCACGCTATTTACTAAGGTTTCCCTACATTTTCCACTTTCCCTACATTTTGCTTTTTTTACACACGCTCTGATCTGTCTGGTTTTCCTCAGCTCAAATCCAGCACATCATATGTGGAAACCTTAATAAATATGTTGTTTTTTTGTGAAAATGTCGGGAACACGCCCCTTTCCTGAGATCACGCCCCCTTTTCCCGGCAACCACGCACCCTTTTCAGGTTTTCTTAGTAAAAGGGAGAGTTAGTCGGGTTTTTTCAATTCTGGAGCAAATTCTGGCGCAGACAGAATTTCTGGTGCAATGCGACAGAATCTGGTGGACAACCCGACAAAACATGTCGGGTTTGCAATAGTAAATGAGGGCCATTAACTTACTATCTGGTGGATAGGCCATTAATATTTTCAGGCCAGATAACCCCTTTACTCATTCTTCACTACATGAAACATGTCTCTCATATCTAATTGGCACAGAGACAAGACAAACTAGATATACCTCTAATATGAAGCAGCAGATACTCTCTAGCTTTGTTACTTTAATGATAATAGGATGGTTGTAAAAGACATTGCATTTCCAAAAGCCATACACTTACATTATTTTATTATAAGTTTTTTTTCCCTTACAAATCTAACTATGTTATCATATATAAAGCATCAGCTGCAAGCTTACATGGTATGATAGAATAATATATTTTTTTTAATTTTTTTCTCAGATGGAAATTGTTAAAGATTACAGTTCTATTATTACTCTCTGCCTTACACACAGCTAAACCGCAGAAAAATTGTGCCCTACACTCACTGGGAGATACACCTAGGTATTTTAAACATGGAGATGTAATGTTGGCCGGGATCTTTCAGTTTTCATATGGATCTTATTATGGCTATGAAAACAAAATGTTATTCCCCCCACAAGATCGTGTATGTACAGGGTATGTACAACTTGGAAACTATTCTTCTTGTGTTTTTGAAATTCCTAATTCTAATCTCTGTCTTGTGTTAGTATAACCAGTAATGTAATGCCTACAGCTGCCCATACTTTTCACAGACAATCTCTCTTTTACTGTTGTCCACAGTTCTGAGTCTGTTGTGGAAAAGATGTCACAGCTTTTTTTAATTTTTTTCTCTGTCTGCATGAGAGGAATAAGCCACGCCCCCTCATCTCATTCAGCTGAGTACACAGCTCCTAACCTCCCCTCCCCCCTACTCTGTATTCTAAGGACGCAGGTCTGCACAGGAGAAGGACCTCACAGAGAAGGGCTGGGGATGTATGGACTGCAGGGGAATGAATCTCATACTGGGAATGATCTCTATGGGGGAGATTTATCAAAACCTGTGCAGAGGATTGCTTCTTTCCTTTTTCACAGGCCTTCATAAAAATGAAAGCAGAAAGCTGATTGGTTGCTATGGGCAACTGGGCAAGTTTTCCTCTGCACAAGTTTTGATAAATCTCCCCCTATATGTGAAGGGGGGGGGGGGACTCCTGAATGACACATGCTGGGATTTGTAGTCCCTGTTGTGTGTGTGTATGCTAGTGTTTACGAACCAGTATGCCTCCAGCTGTTGCAAAACTACAACTCCCAGCATGCCCTGACAGACTTTGGGCATGCTGGGAGTTGTAGATTTGCAACAGCTGGAGGTACACTGGTTGGGAAACACTGTTCTAGCCTATTCAGCATACACATCATGTTACACCATTGCTTCCCAACCAGTGTGCTTCCAGCTGTTGCAAGACTACAACTCCTAGCATGCCCAAAGGCTGTCAGAGCATACTGGGAGTTGTAGTTTTCCAACACCTGGAGGCACCCTGGATGGGAAACACTGGTGTATGCCCTACAGAGGTGTGGTGAACTACAACCCCCAGGAGACTACAGAGGCAGCATGCTGGTGTTATACCACAGACTGAAGACTCCTGAATGACACATGCTGGGAGTTGTAGTCTTTTTTGTGTGTGTATGCCAATGTAGCCCAACCAGGGCTGATTATATTAGTGTGCTGTGTATAAGGGGGCTGACCCGGTAAAATAGTAGCATGGGTAAAGGGCGGAACAAAAAAAAAAAAAGAAAGGAGCCACCCCAAACCGGCAAGGCATGTGGCATGCTGGGATTTGTAGTTTTCAGCACAGAAAGAAACAGGAAATAGAAGCAAAGATAGGAAAACAAAGTGGGGGATAAAAAGACAACAAAGAAAGGAAATAGAGTAGGCTAAAAAACAAGAATAGAAATGAAGCAAAACAAATAGGGTAAGTCAAAAACGGAAAAACACGTTGACCACCAGAGTACCCCTTTAGCGACCCATGACATTTATTTATGTCATTTATTTATGTCATAGGGCCCTTAAGGGTAGATGGAATGAGTTTGGGACCAATTCATACCTGGCAGCACATGACTGTTCTTAGCAGCTGAGGGCCACTGCTAATAGCTAGCATGGAGCGATCTACAAAGCCGACAAACGACTGTTTACATTTTGCTGTCAAACATGAGATGCCATTTAAACCCTTAAGGACTGAGCCCTTTTTAACCTTAAGGACGGAGCCCTTTTTTGCAATTCTGACCACTATCACTTTATGCATTAATAACTCTGGGATGCTTTTACCGATTATTCTGATTCTGAGATTTTTGTTAAAGTCGGATGTGTAAATGAATTTTTTTTCACAAAAATGCTGGTTTTCCCCCAAATTTTACATTTTTGCAAGGGGTTATAGGAGAAAATGCCACCCAAAATTTGTAACCCCATCTCTTCTGAGTATGGAAATACCTCATGTGTGGATGTCAAGTGTACTGCGGGCGCACTACAATGCTCAGAAGAGAAGGAGTCACATTTGGCATTTGGAAAGCAAATTTTGCTGAAACGTTTTTTGGGGGGCATGTCACATTTAGGAAGCCCCTATGGTGCGTGGACAGCAAAAAACAAAACAAAAAAAAACATGCCATACTATTTTGGAAACTACATCCCTTCAAGGAACGTAACAAGGGGTACAGTGAGCCTTAACACCCCACAGGTGTTTGACAAATTTCTGCTAAAGTTGGACAGGAAAATGAAAAATTTGATTTTTTTTCACTAAAATGCGGATGTTACCCCAAATTTAGTTGTTAGTATACATTTTCATAAAAAAGTACAAGCCCACTCGCCATGTCAAGGCCACCTCGTTGGGTCCCTAACCTGACACTGGCGTAACGCCCGGCGGCGACCACTGCCTCCGAGACCCCATGCCCAACGGGGGGAGCGACCCAGTGGCCAGGCAGCCCCACTACTGCCCAACCAAGCCCCTGGCTCTGGGCCACTCCACCCTACAGACAAAGCATCACAGATACAATGGCCGCCACAGAGAACCACACCAGCATGAAACCTACCATGTGCTCACTGCCAGAGGGCTGGGAGAATGGGTAATGCTAATTAAAAACAACTGGGCCAAATGGGTGGAGTGGAGTGCTGGCTGTGGAAGAAGAGAGAGACTACAAATGTGCAACACAAAAAGAGAAACACAGCCGCACATCCACCATTTGTAATTTGATCTACCTGCTTCTCAGCATAATTTCAAAAACTAACAGGTTGTTAGTATACATTTTGATCAAAAAATTTCAGGCCAGTGAGCACATGGTAGGTTTCATACTGGTGTGGTTCTCTCAGGCGGCCGTTGTTTCTGTGATGCTTTGTCTGTGGGGTGGAGTGGCCCGGAGCCAGGGGCTTGGTCGGGCAGTAGTGGGGCTGCCTGGCCACTGGGTCACTCCCCCCTGTTGGGCATGGGGTCTCGGAGGCATTGGTCGCCTGGGGCTACGCCAGTGTCTGGTTAGGGACCCACTCTAACGAGATGGCCTTGACGTGGCGACTGGGCTTGTACTTTTTGATCAAAATGTATAAGAACAACCTGTTAGTTTTTGAAATTATGCTGAGAAGCAATTAGATCAAATTACAAATGTGGATGTGCGGCTGTGTTTCTCTTTTTGTGTTGCTACATTTTTATTATTGTCGGCTATATTTTTAGCGCCCTGCCCGCATACATATATTGATCCCTGTTTTAAAAATTAATAAAAATGTTGTCATAAAAAAGATAAATTTGGTTAGATACAATTTTTTTCCTTCACTACTGTATCTTTTTTATTACTTTTTTTTAATGGTACCCTACAAAACGTCACAATTTCAGGGGAAAAAACGCCATTGGCTCAACATGCTGCGATGTTGCAAAACCGCCAAGGAGCTAAAAAAGAGTGAAAAAACGCCAAAAGGATAAAAAAAAAACACCAAACTGAAAAACGGCAAGTGGAAAAAGAATTTAGCGATTTCTCATTGATTTACAGCTAACATCCCGCCGCAGCGTTTTTTGGCCGAAAAAACGCAATGTGGCAGAATTGGCGTTTTTCTTGGCGCTTTCCCCCCAAAAAAAACAAGTAGGAACTTAGCCTCAAGGGGTTAATTATCCTATAGACATGTTGTGGTAAACAAACCTCTTGTGTATTTACTTTCAGTTATCCAGTTGCAATGTCCTTGTGGTCTGAAGAGGTTAATCTTCCAACAACTTTATATGTCTATCTCCATTCCCATTGTTTTAAACTGGCATGTTTTTTTTATTTTATTATAATTTTTTTTTTACTATTTATGTACTTTTTAGATTTAAAATGTGATTCTTTAACAAACATGATATTGGCACTCTTTATAGGATTTTGCTTGAGGACTGCGCCTAAAAATCTTCAGTTTAGTTACTTAACATATTAGGTATTGCATTTAACTTAATCTACGTATTGTGATTTTCCCTTTTTTTTTTTTTTTTGTAGAATGTTAAAAATGTTTGCTAATTTATTAAAAAGGAAAAACTAAAATCTTGCAGTGACATACGTATTCAGACCCTGTACTCAATATTTATTTAAAACACCTTTTGCATTGATTACAGGTTCCAGTTTACTTAGAGATGAGTTTACTTTAGCCACATGTTTCCATACAAAAACAATTTTGTGAGCATAATGTGACAGAACACATAATATTCACCCAGTGCGTGTCGCTGATGAGGTTTACGGCATTACTTTAAGCTCCCACCGGAGCTCCGTGCAATAGTGTCCATGCTGGCTGTACCTCTTGCTTTCTTATCCAGACAGCGGAAGACTGTTCACCTGAAGGTGAGAAAATCAGGCGACGTTTCAGGATCTCTCCCTTTCTCAAGCCTAATGTGCATACACCCACCACCACTACTTATACATCATACTCTCGCGATATTTCCATATCTATAAAGTTAAAATCATATAAAGTAATTAAATGCAATGACAGATGTTATTCCATAAGATGTTACATCGGTTAAGCATACAATATGTATAGCAATTCTATAAAAATACAAAAATTACAAAAATATTTTTTGTTTTCATTCTCATGAAAATACATTAAAATTGCAGTTTTCATTAATACCAATCGGAGACATAGAATTTAGTTTAGTTATCCAGTATACTTCCCTTTTTAACAATTTCTTTTTACTATCTTCCTCTCCTGTACGATATATTTCCTCCAGCACCATCCACTTTAAATCACAGATGTTTATTTTCCAGAAAATGTTTTGCTACACTAGTCTCTCCAAATTTTACACTTTCTACTTTTATGCGCTCTCCTTCCTTATCTTGTATTGCCTTTTTAGCCATAGTTCTGATTGTACTTTTATGTTTGGTGATACGGATTTTAATGGCTCTAGATGTTTGACCTATATATACCATACCACATGGACATTTAATCAAATATACAACTTGTTTAGTATTACAAGTAAACCAGCCATGTATTGGGAACTTAATTCCTTTCATTAGATGCGTGACTGTTTCTCCCTTTATTATTCCACTGCAGTTCTGACAAGAACCGCATGGAACAGTACCATTTTGTCTTGCTTTATTCCAATTTTTCTTGTCATTTCTTTTCCTTAGTTGTTCCCTAGGTATTTTGTCAACCTCGGTTCCTGCTTCTTCAACTAATTTTTTCTTGTACAAATTTACTAATCAATTTCTCTTTATTCATTTCATATTCATCCTGTGTACTGCAGATTCTTTTAGCTCTTATAATCTGACCCTTATAGATCCCCCTAAAAACCTGTGGTGCATGTCCACTTTTTTTATGGAGCAGATTATTTCTATCAGTTTCTTTAGAAAATAATGAAGTTTCCAATTTATTATTAATTTTACTAATATGTACATCCAAATAGTGTATTTCTTTTAGATTTTTTTCACATGTAAATTCAATCAATGGGTGACAATTATTTGAAAATTTTATGTATTCCTCCAATTCGGGTCGTGTGCCGGACCATAGGACAAACACGTCGTCCACGAATCGGAGCCAAGTAATTACATAATTTCCCAATGGACTTGCTGTAACAAGTTGTTTCTCAAATCTATCCATAAAAATATTTGCGACACTGGGGGCCACAGGGGACCCCATCAAAGTTCCTTGCTGCTGTATAAAGAATTCATCTCCAAAACAAAAAAAGTTCTTGTTTAAAATAAGTTCCAGCAAGTCCATGAGAAATCAAATTTTTCTATTATCCAACGTACTATCTTTCATCTATTCCTCTTTGATAGCTAACATACCTTCATCTGTCGGTATATTTGTATACATGCTCTTGATGTCCATGGTACATAGCCATGTGTCCTCCATGACACTAAGAGACTGTATACGGACCAAAAAATTGTTAGTGTCTTTCAGACAATTAGTCAAATTTTTGACAATTTTCTGTAAGTATTTATCCACATAAACCGTTAGGGGATAAAGGACCAAGTCGACCCCCGAGACAATGGGATGTCCCGGGGGCCGAATCAGGTCCTTATGAACCTTTGGCAATAAATAGAGGCCCGGCACTCTAGGTGCATTATTGCTAAGGATTTCTTTAACATCGGGAGTTATTATGTTATTAATAACTGAATCTTATAGGACTATATCAACCTCTTTTTTAATGTCTTTCATTGGGTCACCTTTAAGTTTTTGATATACATCTTTCTCATTTAATTGTCGTTGTGCTTCTGACATATATAATTCTTTATCCTGTATAATTATTGCTCCGCCTTTATTGGCTTTTTCCACAATAATTCTTTGATCTTCCTGCAGTTCTTTCAGGGCTACCCTTTCTTCTTTATTTAAATTAGATCTTGTTTTAAATTTAGCATTATCCCATTCTTTACACACCTCATCTAACACCACCTGTTGAAACCCTTCTAAAAGTGTATTAGACAATTTGGGGTCAAAGTTACTACATTTTCTTAATTTATCTGGGATCTCCTCATCACATGACCTTTTGCCACGATTTACATAAAAAAATTAATTTTTAATCTTATTGCTCTACAAAACTTATAAAAACCAATCATAAATTCAAAACTATAGGTAATAACAGCAGGGACAAATCCCAACCCCCAATTCAATACATTTTTCTGTGCTTCAGAAAGTTCAACATTAGCTATATTAATCAAAAGCTCACCCCTTCTATGGTTTGTATCTGTCCCGAGCTCTGGTGTGCACACCTTCCATTTTCTCTCCTTCTTTTATTTTTCCTCTTTCTTTCTTTGTTGTTTTTGGACGCACCCCTAACAAATCATGTGCACTTTTGTTAGATTGAGTCTCAATCCTTTCACTGTCAGTAGAAGCTCCATCGAACATATCAAACTCCTGTGTCTTTTCTCTTTGTATTTTGTGAGCATAGTGTGACAGAACACATAATATTCACCCAGTGCGTGTCGCTAATGAGGTTTACGGCATTACGGGAGAAACAGTCATGCATCCAAAGAAAGGAATTAAGTTCCCAATACATGGCTGGTTCACTTGTAATACTAAACAAGTTGTATATTTGATTAAATGTCCATGTGGTATGGTATATATAGTTCAAACATCTAGAGCCATTAAAATCCGTATCACCGAACATAAAAGTACAATCAGAACTATGACTAAAAAGGCAATACAAGATAAGGAAGAAGAGTGCATAAAAGTAGAAAGTGTAAAATTTGGAGAGACTAGTGTGGCAAAACATTTTCTGGAAAATAAACATCAAGTCTGTGATTTAAAGTGGATGGTGCTGGAGGAAATATATCGTACAGGAGAGGAAGATATTAAAAAGAAATTGTTAAAAAGGGAAATATACTGGATAACTAAACTAAATTCTATGTCTCCGATTGGTATTAATGAAAACTGCTATTTTAATGTATTTTTATGAGAAAGAAAACAAAAAATATTTTTGTAATTTTAGTATTTTTGTATTTTTATAGAATTGCTATACATATTTTATGCTTAACCGATGTAACATCTTATGGAATAACATCTGTCATTGCATTTAATTACTTTGTATGATTTTAACTTTATAGATATGGAAATCTCACGAGAGTATGATGTATAAGTAGTGGTGGTAGGTGTATGCACATTAGGCTTGAGAAAGGGAGAGATCCTGAAACGTCGCCTGATTTTCTCACCTTCGGGTGAACAGTCTTCCGCTGTCCAGATAAGAAAGCAAAAGGTACAGCCAGCATGGACACTATTACACGGAGCTCCGGTGGAAGCTTGAAGTAATGCCGTAAACCTCATCAGTGACACGCACTGGGTGAATAATTTGTGTTCTGTCACACTATGCTCACAAAATAGTTTTTGTATGGAAACATGTGGCTAAAGTAAAGTGATTTATTGGAGAACACGGAATGTATGGTGTGAAGTGTATTTATTGTATGGGACTATATTGTGCCGAGAAACCATGGAGACTCAGGTGCACTTTACTACACCTAGGTGCTAATTACACCCTCTACCTCATTTATGTTACTTAGAGATGAGGCCACAAGGTTTGCAAATGTTGATTTGGGGATTTTTTGCCATTCTTCTCTGCAGATCCTCTCATGTTCTGTGAAATTGAATAGGGACCGTTGGTGAAAACCATTTTTTGGTTTCTTCAGAGGTTTGGTTCCAATAGTTTTTTTTCTGGCCCAAAAAAACGCAAGAAAAAATACTAGGCATTTTCCTGCATTTGGAATTTTTTTTCTTGTGTTTTTTTCTGGCGTTTTTGCCTTTGAAAATTGCATTTTTTTGGCCCTTTTGGCGTTTTTTAAGAATTTTGTTGGGTACCAAAAAAAAAGAAAAAATATTTAGTTTTAACCCCTTAAGGACCAGTTTTTTTTTTTTTTTTTCGTTTTTGCACTTTCATTTTTCCTCCTTACCTTTAAAAAAACATAACTCTTTCAATTTTGCACCTAAAAATCCATATGATGGCTTAGTTTTTTGCACCACCAATTCTACTTTGTAATGACAACGGTCATTTTACCCAAAAATCTACGTCGAAATGGAAAAATAAATCATTGTGAGATGAAATTGAGATAAAAAACGCCATTTTGTAACTTTTGGGGGCTTCTGTTTCTATGCCGTACATTTTTCGGTAAAAATGACACATTCTCTTTATTCTGTAGGTCCATGTGATTAAAGTGATACCCTACTTATATAGGTTTGATTTTGTCGTACTTCTGAAAAAAATCATAACTACATGCAGGAAAATGTAAACATTTAAAATTGTCATCTTCTGACCCCTATAACTATACCGCGTATGGGGCAGTATGAGGGCTCATTTTTTGCGCCGTGATCTGAAGATTTTAGCGGTAACATTTTGTATTGATCGGACTTGTTAATCGCTTTTTATTCATTTTTTCATGATTTAAAAAGTGACCAAAAATACACTATTTTGGACTTTGGAATTTTTTTGCGCGTATGCCATTGACTGTGCGGTTTAATTAATGATATTTTTTTATAATTCGGACATTTCCGCACAGCAATACCACATATGTTTATTATTATTTACACTGTTTTTTCTTTAAATGGGAAAAGGGGGGTGATTCAAACTTTTGTTAGGGCAGGTGTTAAATGATCTTTATTCACTTTTTTTCCCCCACTTTTTTTTTTTTGCAGTGTTATAGCTCCCATAGGGACCTATAACACTGCACACACTAATCTTTTACATTGATCACTGGTTTCTCATAGGAAACCAGTGATCAATGATCCTGCCGCTTGACTGCTCATGCCTGGATCTCAGGCACTGAGCAGTCATTCGGCGATTGGACACCAGGAGGCAAGGTAGGAGACCCTCCTTGTATCCCAGAGTTGTTCGGGATGCCGCGATTTCGCCGCGGACATCCCGAACAGCCCCCTGAGCTAACCGGCAGTGATTTACTTTCACTTTAGATGCAGTGTTCAACTTTGAACGCCACGTCTAAAGGGTTAATAGCGCACGGCACCGTGATCATTGCCGCGCGCTATTAGCCATGTCCAGCTATGATGACCCGCTATGACGCGGGGCCACGTTGTGGTCCCACATTATAGAAAGGGAAATGACTCAGGACATGCCGGTACGTCCTTGGTCCTTAAGAGGTTAAACAGGGACCAATTTATGTAAGCGGGCAGAAACCTAAAAATGTAGCCAACAATATTAAAAATGCATAAAAGGGGGGGGGGGGCGTGGCTTGCCGCGGTCTAAGATGGCTCCATGTTAGGGGAGCTCCGCACACCCAGAAGCCTTAATTAAGCTTTATTTGCACCCACCGCCACTGCTTCCATGCCGAGGGGCTCCCTCCTCGGCTCAGGCCTCCCCGCCTGCCTCGCCTGGATCCTCATGTGTGCTGCTCTCCCACTCGGTGGGCGCGGCAGCTGTGCGCACGGTCCTGGAGCCTGCACCTGACTGTGTGCCGACGGAAGGACGCTCTCTCCCCGGCTCTCCACTCCGGCGGCTCTCCCTTGCCCCTGTCGATAAGGACATGCCTGTTCCTGAAGACCGCTGACTGCTGTCCTCCTCTGGCACTCCTGAGCGGGCTGTGCTGCCGCAGCAGTCCGCGTTCCGGCCGCCATCTCCTTCACTCAATTGGACTCCTTCAGTGCTGGTGAGTGACAGCCCCAGCTCTAAGTTCCCTGTGCCTGCTTCACCTTTCTCTCACTTGTCATGTGCCCTCTTCCTCCTCAGACCCCCCTCTCTCCAGCTTCTGGTTTCGGTTCAGGCAGGGGCTCAGTTAAAGGGACAGTGCCCCTATATCTCATACCTTCTCCTAATGCTACTACCTGTGGTGTCTCACCTTCTGGCTCCCCTGGGGAGCGTCTGCCAGAGACTTCTCTAGCTTGGGCTGCACCCCTGCTCTGTTGCTGACCTGGTGGCTCTGACCCCTGATTGCCTGATGGTCTCCTTGCTGGCCTCCCCAAAGCCTCAGAGGGCTATATCGACCTCCAGACTGCACTCAGGAGGGGACAAGACCAGGGCCCCCTTGGGTCCCTCTCCAGCTGTACCACCCTCCACCACACATAGCTGGGCAGTTGCCCCCCCCTTCCTGGGACGCTGGCCTGGACCCTGAGCTGGACTGTCCTGAAATTCCAGCCTCTATTCCGCTGACACCGGACCTTAGTTTGTTGCTTTCTCAAATGCCCAATAAAGAGGACTTTAAGGCGCTTATTGTTGACGTCAAAGTCGCCTGTAGGGCTGAGATAGCTGATATGCAAAAGGATCTTTAACATGTCTATGATAGAGTGGATGACCTGGAAGGGGCCCATGACTCTACTAGGTCCTACATTGCGGATCTGCATGGCACCATCTCTACTCAATCCGAATTCCTGAGCGGCCTTCACTCTCACAACGAGGACTTGGACAACAGGGGCAGGCGTAACAACATTAGAGTCTGTGGTCTCCCGGAGGCTACTAGGGACGAAGACCTGCACGCAACGTTGGAGGCAATCTTTAACATGATCCTTGGTGAACCTACGTCTCACAAGATCAAGTTGGACCGTGCTCACCGGGCCCTTCGGCCCCTGTCCCTCCAGTGGCCCTTCCAGGGACGTGATCTGCTGTGTTGCTGATTTCCAGGTGAAGGAGCGTATTATGGCTAAAGCATGCTCTCTTATATTTTTTGACTTTGGAATTTTGACTTTGATGGGGCTCCTATGCAATTGTTTCAGGATCTCTCCTGGATCACCTTGCGTAAGCGCAAGATGCTACAGCTCCTTCTATCTACTCTCCGCTCAGCTCAGGTACCCTACAGGTGGTCATTTCCGTTTGCACTTCCGGCTCGACGGGATGGACGCTCTGCAGTACTACGGCCCTTTGCTGATGTCCCGGGATTCTGTGCTGCCCTGGACCTCCAGATCCTGAAGCTCACCGACTGGGCGCTGACTCCCCCTCCTCTCCCTCTCCCTACCGTGTGGCAACCTGCTCGGGGGAGACGTTGTAGATCTGACCAACAGCATCGTGATCCGCCCCCCTCCGTTAATCCCCCCTCTCTCTCCATGTGATCCTCTGGATTGGCCCCTTACCTCCTTGGGGGTTTGAATGTTTGCATTGTTTCTGTTGCGACAAGCCTTCACTCTTGCCTGATGTCACGCTTATGTGGGTTCTCCTATGCCCTGTTACCAGTAGTGGTGGGTAGTTTTTGTTTTGGCCAGATCTCTGGGTGGAGCCTTGGTTCCTGAAAGTAGTCTCTTTTGGGTGCGTACTTCCACCTTCCCCCCAGAGGCCTTGACAAATTTTGGAATGTTCTTGTTTGGAATGTTTCTTTTATTGCTCTGTTTAGATTTGGCCTCCTCTCTGGCCCCTGAGCCACTGGTTTCTCCTTTATACTGTTGTTTTTATTTGTCTCCCCTGTTGTTCTCCCCTTTATGATTCCTGTCTGTCCACCCCAAGTTATGTCTTGCTATTGTCTCTCTCTTTTGTTCCTTGTGTCTCTTTCTATTCTTTTCTAGGATCAGCGGTCCTCTCTCGAGACTCACCAGATTCTGCACCCTGATTAAGCCACCTTTGCACACCTGTCCTACACTGAGTAAGTACCTTGATCACATGCACTTTTTCTCTTACACCATCCCTCATGGCTAAGTGTCTCTCCCTGAATGTGAAGGGTCTGAACTCCCCTACTAAGCACTGTTTATTGCAGAGGGAATTAGTGACCCTGCACGCTTATATAGTCTACCTTCAGGAGACGCACTTTGACAAGACGGGTACCTTCCACTTCCTTCAGCACATTTACTCCCAGTCTTTTTTAACCTCCTCTGATAGCCTCCTCTGATAGGAAAGTAGCTGGGCTATTCTGATTTCTAAGCATTGTCCCTTCCAGGTTTCCTCTACTTACACTGACCCCTCTGGTAGGTATGTTGTAGTCCAGGAGAACCTGGGTGGTAAACAACTCCTTCTCTGTAATGTCTATGCTCCCAACTTGTCCCAGATCGCCTTCCTACATAAGGTCTTCTTTCATCTGCGGTCTTATCCCTCTTCGACCTGGCTTTTGGGAGGTGACTTTAATCTGGTTTTCTCTCCCTCCACTGATCAGCACTCACTGTCGGATACACCACCCTCTCCTACACAGTCACGCCTCTCTACGCATTTTCGTCGCATGATACATTCGGCGGGGCTTTACGACCTCTGGAGGATTAACCACCCTACGGATCGCTCCTTTACCTTCTACTCCCACCCACATAACTTCCACACCCATATTGACTATTTTTTCGGGAACTTACCCATGGTCCGTATGCTCTCCTCTGCTTATCTTGAACCTATTTACTGGTCTGATCACAGCCCTGTCCTTATTTCCTTCTCTCCTTTCAGATCTTTTGTGCGCTGGTGTCATTGGCGTCTTAATGACTCCTTGCTTAAAAACCCCTCTTCTCTGGACTCGATCCTGAATAGCATCACAACCTATTTTGCCGATAATGAAGGGTCTGTGTCCTCGCAGGTGGTTCTATGGGAAGCCCACAAAGCAGTCTTCAGAGGCCATTGTATTGCACTGGGCTCTAGGCTGAAACATGATGCTCTGGCTCACTCTCGAGAACTCAGGGGGTAAATACAACATTTCAGGGCCCTTCTGCTTTCTTCTCCCTCTATATCAGTGCTGAGGCGTCTGGTGGTGGTGAGGTCCCAGTTACATGACTTGGCCCTCTACAAAGTGGAGCGTCAACTCTTGTATGCATTGTATGTGTTTTTATGAAAAAGGTAATAAGGCGCACACCATGTTGGCACGACGCCTCCGTGATCGAGCTGCCGCTCAGGCCCCTTCGCCACTGGAGGACCCTTTTGGAACCCTTCAGCACCACCCTGACTCTATAAATAAACTATTCTTTGACTACTACTCCAAACTTTACTCTCTTCCCTCCCAGCTACCCTCTGACCCGGGAGAGCGTTCTGAAGTACTACACTCCTCCCTTTGTAAATGCAGCCTCCCGACTCTCTCGGTGGCTGATAGAGACTCCCTGAATGCTCCTATCACCTTAGAGGAGCTTTCTGAGGTTCTAAAGTCTCTTCCTGTGGGACGCTCCCCAGGCCCTGATGGTTTCACTTATTTGTACTACAAAACTTGTTTACCCTTACTAACTCCCTTCTCTCCCTGCCCTCTCTATATAAACTGCTACACGAATTTGGTTTGGTCTCTGGTTATAAAGTCAATCTCTCTAAGACCGAAGCTATGCCTCTCAATCTCCCTCCCCCTTTGGCCACCCTTCTGCGGGCCAACTACTCTTTTCATTGGTCTAATTCTGCTATTACTTACCTTGGTGTATCTCTCTTTCCCCACTACTCTACTCTGTATTCTGTCAATTTTCCCACTCTTTTTCGTGGGCTACGGACTATGATGGACCGTTGGCGGACTCAATATATTTTCTTTTTCGGGCGTATAGCGGCAGTTAAAACGACTATCCTCCCTAAATTGCTCTATTTTTTTTAAACCGCATCGGTGCGTTCTCCCTTAATAGTGCTGCGTTCTTTCCAATCTGCTATTTTTCAGTTTATCTGGGAGGCTAAACGACACCGGCTCCCGATGTCAGTAATGTTGGCCAGCCAGTCGTTGGGGAGCCTAGGTGTTCCAGACGTGACCAAATACTACTGGGCAGCTCACCTCCGACATCTGGCGTCCTGGACCACATACCGTGCCTATAGCAAGTGGATGGAGCTGGAGAAGCTGTGGATGGCCCCTGTGCACCCTAACTTTTTCTTATGGTCTACTCCCCTTCCCTCTCTAGGCTGTCCCCTGTTGGGCCCCATGTCCTTTTCTCACTATGTCTGGTCCTACTGCTTCTGTCATTTCAGTCTCCTTTCTTCTTTTTCTCCCTTACAATCCTTCTTATATCATCCTGATTTTCTGCCTGGTTTGACTTCAGATATGGTGAAGGAGTGGGGGTCCAGGAATTTGTTCTGCTGGGCTGACCTGGTTGACCCTCGTACTAGGATTCTACTCCCCTTTGACCAATTGTAATCTCGCTGGGATCTGGGGGCCTCTGAGGAGCCTCGCTATCTTCAACTACGTCGCTATTTCCTTTCAAAGCAGGCCTCCTTGCCGGTCTCACTGCCTACAGGTTTTGAGCAAGTGTGCAGGGGTGGGCCTCTGCAGCGGGGTCTTCTCACTAGTATCTATTCCTTACTATTGTCTCCCCATCCTGACCATCCCCCTTCACATACATACATGTGCCGATGGGAAGAGGACCTTGGTACTCCCATTACCCTCCCCCAGTGGCGTGTGATATGGGAACGGGCTTCTAAGGCCTCTATCTGTATCCATCTATCTATAAAGAGACGCAGTATAACTTATGGGCTGGTATCTAAATCAATTGAATCCAGCTATCCCCCTAGATTAGTGTTAACAATCCCCCAGCGCGTCAGGCCCGAGGCTGACATCACAATGGCACATGCGCAGATGACCCTCACGATCGAGGACGAACTGCCCATGCCCCAATCACCGGAGCCGATTCGCCGCAAGCAGCCCAATCAGCATTCAGCTTACAAGAAGCTGAAAGTAAGGAGGTGCACGCTTATGACGGCAGAATATTCATTAGGGCGGGAGGCAGGCACGAACGGAGAGAGGGGCAAGCCGGCCTCCCACACAACACCCTGCAGGGTGACGTATCGATGGCAAGATGGTGGCGGGAGAAAAAAAAAAGTGGTCGAGGCAAGCCAGCAAACTAAGGATTTAACCAGCTTCCGGGTCTGTTAAAAAAGGTAAAAAAAAAATAAAAAAAACGCATGTAGTAGCATTAGCAACAGGAAAGAAAGTGTTAATGACATATAGCCACAGTACTAACTAACAGGCCAAAGAAGGTAAAAGCAGTGGAGAACCCCTGTAATTATGTGTATAAAAAAGTCTGTGTTTTTTGCTTTTTTTTTTTAAACATTTTTTAGGTACTACTACTAGGTAATACCTGTACTAATAGACAGATCGCCCCGGGTGACACTCCTGACACCCGTTGCGATCGTCATTTATATTGAATAGATGTGGAGCTGTTCTCTACAGACATCTGTCTATTAATGCAGGTGCTACAGCTCCCAGCATGGAGCAAAGTGTACTCCATGTTGGGAACAGTAGTACCTGCAGTTAAGGACAGATCACAGTGGGTGTCACTCCTGACACCCGCTGTGATCCTCCTGTATAAGCTATAGAAGCGGGCTGGAGGCCACACTTCTCTGGTTCCCTGCTCGCCCTGTATCCTTTTGTGATGTGAAGTTCTCTTCACATCACAGATTCGTATATGCCACTGAGACTGACTGGCCAACACCATCTGGCCAATCACTGCTCTCAGCGGGAAATATGAATCTGTGATGTGAAGAGAACTTCACATCACAGAGTACAGTGCAGGGGAGCGGAGAAGTGCGGCCGTGCCACCAGTCTGTTCCATGCTGGAAGTAGTAGTAGTACCTAAAAAATAAAGAGAAAAAAGGAAAAAAACACACACACACACTTTATTAAACACATCAGGAATACATAGGGGATAATTGTATTATAAGTGATAACCAGCATGGGTTTACTAAGGATAGAAGTTGTCAAACCAATCTAATTTGCTTTTATGAAGAGGTGAGTAGAAGCCTTGACAGAGGAATGGCTGTGGATATAGTGTTTCTGGATTTTGCTAAAGCGTTTGATACTGTCCCTCATAGACGTCTGACTGGTAAGTTAAGGTCTTTGGGTTTGGAAATTTTAGTTTGTAACTGGATTGAACACTGGCTCATGGATCGTACCCAGAGAGTGGTGGTCAATGATCCGTACTCTGATTGGTCACCGGTAATTAGTGGTGTACCCCAAGGTTCTGTACTGGGACCGCTGTTGTTTAATTTATTTATCAATGATATAGAGGATGGTATTAACAGCTCTGTTTCTATCTTTGCAGATGACACCAAGCTTTGTAGCACGGTACAGTCTATAGAGGAGGTGTATAGGTTACAAGATGACTTGGATAGACTAAGTGTCTGGGCATCCACTTGGCAAATGAGGTTTAATGTGGATAAATGTAAAGTTATGTATCTGGGTACTAATAACATGCATGCGTCATTTGTCTTAGGCGGGATTAAACTGGCAGAGTCACTGGTAGAGAAGGATCTGGGTGTACTTGTAGATCACAGACTACAGAATAGCATGCAATGTCAGGCTGCTGCTTCCAAAGCCAGCAGGATATTGTCATGTATAAAAAGAGGCATGGACTCGAGGGACAGGGACATAATACTCCCCCTTTATAAAGCATTGCTACGGTCTCACCTGGAATATGCTGTTCAGTTTTGGTCGCCTGTTCATAAAAGGGACACTGCGGAGTTGGAAAGGGTGCAGAGACGCGCGACTAAACTAATATGGGGCATGGAACATCTTAGCTATGAGGAGCGATTAAAGGAGTTACAATTGTTTAGTCTTGAGAAGAGACGTTTAAGGGGGATATGATAAATGTATATAAGTATATTAATGGCCCATACAAAAAATATGGAGAAAAACTGTTCCAGGTTAAACCCCCCCAAAGGACGAGGGGGCACTCCCTCCGTCTGGAGAAGAAAAAGTTTAGTCTCAAGGGGCGACACGCCTTTATTACCATGAAAACTGTGAACTTATGGAACAGTCTACCTCAGGAACTGGTCACAGCAGGAAAAATTAACAGCTTTAAAACAGGATTAGATACATTCCTGGAACAAAATAACATTAATGCTTATGAAGAAATATAAAATCCCATCCCTTCCCCAATATCGCGCCACACCCCACCCTTCAATTCCCTGGTTGAACTTGATGGACATATGTCTTTTTTCGACCGTACTAACTATGTAACATCATTAAATTACATTACTAATAAGTACCACTTTTGCATACTTCTTTGGCCCAGTCTAAGGTAAAGAGCAATCCTGACCAGGTTTTTATCAAGGTTTTCTGTATACTTCACATCGTTTAGCTTTCCCTGAAACCTGACCAGTCTTACTTTCCCAGCCTCTGAAACACACCCCACAGCATGATGATGCCACAGCCATGATCACTGTAGGGATGGTATTGGGCAGGTGATGGGCAGTGCCTGGTTTCCCCCAGACATGATGCTGCCCCCACCATGATCACTGTAGGGATGGTATTGAGCAGGTGATGGGCAATGTCTGATTTCCTCCAGACATGATGCTGCCCCCACCATGATCACTGTAGTGATGGTATTGGGCAGGCGATGGGCAGTGCCTGGTTTCCCCCAGACATAATGCTGCCCCCACCATGATCACTGTAGGGATGGTATTGGGCAGGTGATGGGCAGTGCCTGGTTTCCCCCAGACATGATGCTGCCCCCACCATGATCACTGTAGGGATGGTATTGGGCAGTACCTGGTTTCCTCCAGACATGATGCTGCCCCCACCATGATCACTATAGGGATGGTATTGGGCAGGTGATGGGCAGTGCCTGGTTTCCCCCAGACATGATGCTGCCCCCACCATGATCACTGTAGGGATGGTATTGGGCAGGTGATGGGCAGTGCCTGGTGTCCTCCAGACATTATACTGCCCCCACCATGATCACTGTAGGGATGGTATTGCGCAGGCGATGAGCAGTGCCTGGTTTTCTCCAAACATGACGCTTAAAATTGGGGTCAAATTGAGTTCACATTATTCCCAACCCGCCAAATTTCGACTTTTAGCATATGCTTAAATTGACTGTATGGGTCAGTACGATTCTAACAATACCTAATTTGGATAATTTCTGTTTATTTTTATGAAAAATAAAAAATAAAAACATCTGTGCATCGCACTGTTTTGACCACTATAAAGTTTCCATATTCCACCTACAGAGCTGTATGAGGGCTAAATTTTTGCGCAATGAGCTGTACTGTTTATCAGTACCACTTTTGCATACTTCTTTGTTCCCCTTTTTATAATTTTTTTTGTGGCATTTAAACTGTTAAATGACTCTTATTCGGGTGATGTAAATGTACTTTAAGGGTCGGGAAGGGGTTCTCTTTCATCTGCGTGGCTGTAAAGATTCAAAAAGAAAGTAATTAGAGGCTATTTTGACTTCCTCTGACAATCTGTACATTAGGGCTGCCGTCAGAAATGTTGGGGCCCCTTACACAGGTCAAGGCCTGGGCACCCTTCAACTCACCCCCCTGGTAATTTTCAGATTGCATACACTAACCAATGCTGTGCCATATCACAGAATTGATCAGGCTGCTGAAGCTTTCTGCACTAATGGAGCACCGATCAGATGAGCCAGAGGCAGATAGGTACCCCCCCTCTGAGCTGATCGGAACACCAAAATTTCGCTGTAGTCCTGATCAGCTCCTCTGGGCTAACTGGCAACCTATTTTCATACTTTTAGATGCTGCAATGAACTTTGATTGCGGCATCAAATGTGGCTATTGCTGGACATCACCCTGATTGGTAATCTCTGGCATTAGCCACGTGTCCCAGCTCTGGTGATAGCAGATGGAACCAATCAGTTATGAAGCGTGATCAACTCCTGAGCACGAGTCATAGAACTGGAGGGGGGAGGGGCAGGACATACATTTACACCCTGCATCCTTAAAGGGGTACTCTGCCCCCAGACGGATAGGGGATCAGATGTCTGATCGCAGGGGTCTTGCTGCTGGGAACCCCTGCAATCTCTTCTGCAGCACCCGCTGGTCATCAGCTGCACGGAGCGAAGATTGCTCCGTGCTGATGACTCATGATACAGGGCCCAGAGTATCGTGATGTCACGCGGCCGTCACACCCCCTCCCACAGGCTAGCATTGAGGGGGTGGGGCATGACATCATGAAGACAAGGAGAGAAGCACTCAGCAGCACACATCCCCCAGCTCTATTTAATGATTAAGATGGGTCTAAAGACCCAGACCGTGACTGATCAAAAGTTTTTTATATGTCTGTGTAACGTGTCAAAGGTTTTTAGAAGTGACAGAGACACTGGAAATCCCAGATGAGGCATTACAAATGTGTTGAGAATGATTTATAAAATAAAAAAAATTAAAAATCTGATAATTTATCTTGAATTGTATTTACTACATTTCTGTTATCGATTCATTTACAGTTTTAATATTCAATACTTGCGCCATTTCCTTGCATTTGATTTTGCTATCAAAGAAATAAACAAAGACCCAGATATTCTTCCCAACATCACCCTGGGATATGATATTTATGACACATGCTACTTTCCTGAGCAAGCAATGCAAGCCACAATGAGAGCTCTGTCAGGAGGTGTAAAGCACCATTGGAACTACAGGTGCGGTGACAATGGCAAAATTATAGCATTTATTGGACATCTGCTTCCTACTCCATCAGAAGCAATATCACAGATACTTAATCTATACGGATACCCACAGGTAAGATATTGTTCTAACAATTCTAAATGATAACATATGTATAGTGGTTTTCTGCTAACCTGTGTTTTGGCCAGGGGCATTGCTAGATCTCCAAAAGGCCCAAGGCTAGAGCCCATAGCCCCAGTCACACCCCCAAATTGCCCTGACCACACCCTTAGTAACACCCATAACCACACCCTCAGTCGCACCCATGCACACCCAGCCTTATCACTCTCAGATCTCAGCATGTCCAAGCTACCTGAGTATGTACAGGTTGTGTGAGGGTGATAAAAGTGTGGTTGCAGGAGAAAAAAAACTATAATTTCATTGGCCGGGTTCACATTAGCATTGAGCTTCAATAGGAAACTCCACTAGCTGAGTCTGTTACAGTAACAAACAACAGACCTGGACTGTCTGTTGCACAATGAACACCAACTGGACCCGATGGGTTCCATTGTCTTTGAATGAGCGCCATCAGGTTTCTGTCTGGTGTTTATTGTTTCATAGGAGTTAAGCAAAGAAAAAATCAGAACTTGCAGTCATTTTTTCTCCACTCAACTCTCGCAATTTGAACACTCAGCTAACAGAGCTTCTCTGAATGGAGCTCAATGCTGATGTGAACTCGGCCTTACTTTCCAAGTAAAAAGAAAAGTAACAATATAAATAAATGTAACATTTAGTATAAAAGGAGGATAATTATCACCATATATATTACCATCATACAAAATCCTATATATTGAGACCAATATTACCAAAAATAGCAGTATACAAGAAGGAATATTATCACTATACATATTACCATCATACTGTTACTGATCAAATCTTGTTTACTGAGACCAATATTACCAATAATACCAGTATACAATGAGGAATATTATCACCATACATATTACCATTATCATGTTACTGACAAATCCTGTATACTGAGACCAATATTACCAATAATACCAGTATACAAGGAGGAATAATATCACTATATATATATATATATATAGAAAGTTCATAAAAAGCAGCACATCCAGAATAGTGGAATGGGTGCAGGCCTGTTGAACCTCGGTGCTCCGGTTCTTACTAAATATGCAATGGATAGAGGCAGCACACCACGATGATATAATCCAAAAACTGTGAATTTATTCCATGATGTAGAAAACTTCTACATCATGGAATAAATTCACAGTTTTTGGATTATATCATCGTGGTGTGCTGCCTCTATCCATTGCATATATATATATATATATATATATATATATATATATGCAAATAAAAAAATGTTGCAGTATCTTGTAATACCTTTTTTTATTGGACTAACAGCATTTTGTAGAGACAAGCTTTAGGGATTCCTCCCTTTATCAAGTCCAAAGCAAATCTAAGCTCACAAGCAGAAGACACGGGTTACATCTCACAAAAATGCAGGGGTTAAGACAATGTATGTGGAGAATTCACACTAAGATGGGCCATAAATTGTCCTGTTATAGGAACACAGACTAAATAGATAAGGATGAGAAAAAGGGGGAGGGAGGGGGGATCAGGGGAGAGACTGGTAATTAAGCAGGACAAAGTGAAATGCAAAAGAGAAGACAGTACAAGTTATAAGAGAATACAGTGTCAGGCCCAAGGCCTGATTATGGAAACATACCTGTGTTTTATTATTGCATCTGTGTATAAACTAAGACCTGGGGGGTGAGGAGTCATTCAGACGGTGTATACTGTGTCTTTTGTGTATTGCAGTTTATTGAGGGGGCCTGGCTGGTTGTTTGTTTGAAGTGAGGAGCTTCTTTGAAGCGGCAGGATGGGAGATAACAGATGCCCCTTGGTGGGATCAGAGGGGGGGGGGGGGAGGGGGGAGTGGAGCTTCCCTCCAAAAAAACAAGCAGATATGATATTTAGACAATGCTAGACTCAAAGTTGGTTGTTAAGATCTGTGCCCCAAGCTGACAAGAACATCCTAAGAACAGCTGGAGACCCACTCTCATGGACTGCTATAATATCATGCTGTAAGAATTTCATTTTTGCTTTCTGAACTTGTTAAACACTTTTATATTTTTGTAACTGTATGTCATTTGTTTCTGTATTTTTATATAGTCAGTACTGTGATACCTTTTATCAGATTAAATGTTTAATTAATCAGCTCTGGTCTTTGATCTCTAAATGTATGAGCTCACCTTTCTGAAGGCAGCTCTAGTGGAAACACGTTTATCTAGGGGTTAATTTGGTGACTTGCTGGGACTAGTAGTGGATACCCAGAGGTCTGGCGGCTTTAACCCTTGCACCATCACACTCTCTCTAGCGTCTTGGCTGGACCGATAGGGTGTGATCGTGACATACAGGTTATAAGAAATTTTGATGAGTGAGATGAGAAGCTCAAATCCACATTGAGTCCCCTGTTTTTCGAGTCAAAAAACAGTATCATTTTGGCTTCAAATGTCTTTCTCTCTTGTGTGTTTTTCGAATTCCCTCTCAGTTTCCTGATTGTAAGGTCATGTATGGAGTGGCCTGATTGGGTAAAATTATGTCCAACTGGGGTGCAGTAGTCATTTTCTTTATAGCGGTTGATAGAATGTCTGTGTAGATTCATCCTTTTGTTGAGTTTCCGGCTGGTTTCATCAATGGTACATTATATCATGTAGACCACATTTGGGGATGTGCAGGAGTATAGTCCCCTAATGTTATCTAATGTAATGTTACATGATACAATGCAGCAAGTGTGACATGGGATGCTACATTGGTGAAACCAGACGGAAACTCCAAGAAAGGATGAATCTACACAGACATTCCATCAACCGCCATAAAGAAAATGACTACTGCACCCCAGTATGACACCATTTTACCCAAACAGGCCACTCCATACATGACCTAACAATCAGGTTACTGGAATTTCAAAAACACACAAGAGAGGAAGACATTTGAAGCCAAAATGATACTGTTTTTTGACTCGAAAAACAGGGGACTCAATGTGTATTTGAGCTTCTTATCAAAATTTCTTATAACCTGTACTGGATTCACTTATAACCTGTACTGTCTTCTCTTTTGCATTTCACTTTGTCCTGCTTAATTACCAGTCTCTCCCCTGCTCCCCCCTCCCACCCCCTTTTTTCTCATCCTTATCTATTTAGTCTGTGTTCCTATAACAGGACAATTTATGGCCCATCTTAGTGTGAATTCTCCACATCTATTGTCTTAACCCCTGCATATTTGTGAGATGTAACCTGTGTCTTCTGCTTGTGAGCTTAGATTTGCTTTGAACTTGATAAAGGGAGGAATCCCGAAAGCTTCTCTACAAAATGCTGTTAGTCCAATAAAAAAGGTATTACAAGATACTGCTAAATATTTTGATTTGCATCTGCATCACTGGTGTCACGATGCCGGCTGGCAGGAGGTGGATCCTCTGTGCCAGAGAGGGATTGGCGTGGACCGTGCTAGTGGACCGGTTCTAAGTCACTACTGGTTTTCACCAGAGCCCGCCGCAAAGCGGGATGGTCTTGCTGCGGCGGTAGTGACCAGGTCGTATCCACTAGCAACGGCTCAACCTCTCTGGCTGCTGAAGATAGGCGCGGTACAAGGGAGTAGACAGAAGCAAGGTCGGACGTAGCAGAAGGTCGGGGCAGGCAGCAAGGATCGTAGTCAGGGGCAACGGCAGAAGGTCTGGAACACAGGCTAGGAACACACAAGGGAACGCTTTCACTGGCACAATGGCAACAAGATCCGGCGAGGGAGTGAAGGGGAAGTGAGGTATAAATAGGGAGTGCACAGGTGAACACACTAATTGGAACCACTGCGCCAATCAGCGGCGCAGTGGCCCTTTAAATCGCAGAGACCCGGCGCGCGCGCGCCCTAGGGAGCGGGGCCGCGCGCGCCGGGACAGGACAGACGGAGAGCGAGTCAGGTACGGGAGCCGGGATGCGCATCGCGAGCGGGCGCCACCCGCATCGCGAATCGCATCCCGGCTGGAGACGGTATCGCAGCGCACCGGGTCAGTGGAGCTGCCCGGAGCGCTGCGGTAGCGAGAGTGAAGCGAGCGCTCCGGGGAGGAGCGGGGACCCGGAGCGCTCGGCGTAACAACTGGACTAATACGGCTATTCAAATTTACTATATATATATATATATATATATATATATATATATAAATATCCAATAAGAACAGCACCTCCAGAAATATCAAGAAAAAAAGAAATTGGGGTGCCCGCATATTCTGAACCTCGGTCCACTGGTTCCTCAATGCATACAAAAATATAGAAGCAGCACACCACAGGTAGAGTTCAAAAGAACGGTGAATTTATTCCATGATGTGAGAGACTACGTTTCTCCAGCCTCACGCTGGCTTTCTCAAGTGCTTAATGAGTGACATATATGAGGCTTAAATAAGCCAACCAATTACAGAGTTTGTGACATCATCACATAGTGATTATCATATATAAACAATGTATAAAACCATAAATTATTAAGACATCGTATACAAAATGTGTTACATAAATACAGATATATGTGTGTCCAGTGTAGATCCACACCTATGTGTCACCCGATCGTGACGTGTAATAAAGTGTCCATAAAAAAAGTCCATATTTCTACTATATGTAGAATACCTTCTGAGCCGCTCTCATGACACCATCCTTCCGGGACGCCGATATCTCGTGGTTACAGCTGATTAGGCTTCCGGGATCGAGGTGCGTCATCAAGCGTCTATAGCAACCTCCGGATCATCACGCCAGTCTCGCGATCAGCGAGAAATACTGTGCAGCTTAGCGTCCATAGTAACTTTGACTCGGCCGTGTTCCAGCGCATGCGCACTGGTGATGAGAAAGGAATATTCTGCCAAACACCTCCGAGGGCGTCCATAGCAACAGGAGCGGTCCCGGATCATCGAGCGCACCGCTGTTCCAATCAGGGAGTGCATCGCTCAGGTAAAGCAACTTACTTCATTACAAGGGAAACAATTAAGCCACATCATTCATACTAGACAAGCACTTCAGGACTTTGACACGGCAATCCCCTGTGTAACGGGTGTAAAGGGACATGCTTTAAAAGGTGTACATCATGGACATGGATAACACCCGCATTGAAAAGGAGATATACCTTCGGCCTAGGCCAGGTCTCATCATCCATATTCTTTCATCCCTTACCCACACAGTTAGAGGGAAGTGTCAATAGAATGTCCCAACATTCGTAGAGTACAAACATACATATGGCACTGTCAATGTTCCCCTTGAATGAAAGAAAGTATCAAGGCAGTTATCCAAAAGAAGAAGACAGGCAAAAGCAATAGAAAGCAGTGTGTGGCGTTTAGTACCAGGTTGCTATAGGTGATGACACAGGAATTATCCATTTGAAAATGATTTTTCTTAATGTTACAAAGATCGTCTCGGTGAGGATGGCATCATGGGCAGGCTCAGATATCGATAGAATTCTGAAATGTAATGGAAACAAGTATTAAAAAGAGAAAAACATACATATTACATGTCACTTTACAACATACAATAGGACAGTCCTGACCAAACAAAAGGGGCTCAATCTGTTAACGTTTCATCATTTTAGGTAGAACTGTGAATTCTACATTGAGTCCTTTCGGTTTTAAGCTGTCAAGTAAGAAAATCCACTTAAGTTCCCTTGTCTGTAATTGAGTTAATCTGTCACCGGCTCTATTAAGTGGAGGGATATGATCCACTATCATGCATTTTAAATCCGTTTCAACATGACCGGCATCCAAAAAGTGTTTGGATACCGGTAGGTCAACCCGTTGTTTTCTGATCGAGTATCTATGTTGGTTGAGTCTAGTTCTTAGATCACATTTCGTTTCCCCAACATATATAAGTTTACACGGGCACCATAATATGTACACAATATATTCACTTTCACAGGTGAGGTAAAATTTAATAGGATAGGTACGTTGTGTCATTGGATGTGTAAATACACTACCCTTTTGTATGTACCTACAACTGACACACCTTCTGCAGGGGAAACAACCCTTGGACTGAATTGTTAGGTACTTTACTAGTAAGAACCAGAGCACAAAAGACCTCCAAGGTAGCGCCAATCAAAATGCCCTACAAGAAGAAATAGAATGTTCAAAGAACAAGACTGTGGTAAATATCTCCTCACATACATTATCTGAACAACAGTTATGTCTTTTGTCTAAGGGTTTGAGTTTTTGTCCTACCTCATTTAATGATTGGTTCCAACTTGAACTAGATACGGTTTGGTTTATTAGGAAACTTAAATTGAAAATTTGGTTTCACAATCGCTCTGGGGTGCGTCAGGAGGATGGTTCTGTTCCATCATGTACCACACCACAGAGCGATATGTTCACCTTTAAACAATATGAATTACCAGGGTATAGTGAATTTCAACCACCTATAGAATCACACGCTGTTTCTACCTATTTTGATTGTATTAAGAGAGATTTTGCTACATTTAGACAAAAACAAACACGCCTCAAACATCCAAATCTGTCACATGATGAAATTCTGGCAATGCAGGAACTGATCCATGACCACAGCCTCATCATCAAATCCGCTGATAAGGGTGGTGGGGTTGTGGTCATGGATCGGAGCATGTATCTTAGGGAGGCATTGAGACAATTGGGTGACACAGAAGTTTATAAAATTTTACAGAGAGATCCGAGAGGAATAATGATGCAGAAGTTGGAGCTCATTTTGGGTGAAGCTATAGAAAAGAATATCATTGACAAGAAACTTAGGGATTTCTTACTGGTAGAGTTCCCCATTACACCGGTATTATATCTCCTGCCGAAAATTCATAAGAGCCTCATTGATCCCCCTGGGAGGCCTATAGTTTCCGGCAGGGGTTCTCTTTCTAATCATGTTTCAATATTTCTTGATAAGGTATTGCGCTCACTGGCCACTAATACAAAATCGTACTTGCAGGATACAATACACTTTTTATCTGTTATCTCTAATATTATTCTCCCAGACAATTGCATTATTGCGACATTTGATATAGTCTCACTCTATACCTCGATACAACATAGTAGAGGCATGAGGGCCGTTGATAGAGGCCTTAGGAAAACTAACTTTAGTAGCAAACAAGTGGATTTTATTCTCACATTATTGGCTTTTGTCTTGGAGAATAATTATTTTACATTTAATGAGACCTTTTATCTCCAATTACGTGGGACTGCCATGGGCAGCAACGTGGCGCCCACGTACGCCAACATTGTGATGGCGGACTTCGAGGAAGAATACGTCTATGTGTCCCACCACTCCAGGAATCTCCTGGGGTGGTGGAGATACATAGATGATATCTTCCTCATTTGGAAAGGCAACATCAGTGAGCTAGAAGAATTTAAAACTTTTCTGAATAGCATTGACCCTGACTTACAATTCACTCTAACTTTTTCAGATCAGAAAATTCACTTTCTGGATACAGAAGTTACAATTGTAGGTAACAAACTTTCTACAGATCTATATCGGAAACCAACTGACTGCAACACCTTACTTAAATTCAATTCTGCACATCCTAGACCCATGATCTCATCTCTCCCATACAGTCAGCTATTAAGAGCAAGCAGGATCACTGATTCTGACATAAAATTTGACCGAGCGATCAATCATATGGTAACACAATTTAAAGATAGGGGTTACCCAACCAGAGTAATATCACAACATGTGAACAGGGTGAAAATGGAAAGACAACGTAATCATACACCTAGCCGTAAAAAAGACCAATCCAATCGCATTCCATTCATTTCCACTTACAATGAAATCTCGGGCAATATCGCACAGTCAATTAGGAGACATTGGCATCTAATCCGGGATAGCTATCCTGACATTCCGTGTTTAGATCGCCTCCACTAATGTCATACCGTAGGGCACGTAACCTAAAAGATTGCCTAGTGAAATCAGACATTATGGGGAGTTCTTCTAAAAAAACTCAAAAGTACCTAACAATTCAGTCCAAGGGTTGTTTCCCCTGCAGAAGGTGTGTCAGTTGTAGGTACATACAAAAGGGTAGTGTATTTACACATCCAATGACACAACGTACCTATCCTATTAAATTTTACCTCACCTGTGAAAGTGAATATATTGTGTACATATTATGGTGCCCGTGTAAACTTATATATGTTGGGGAAACGAAATGTGATCTAAGAACTAGACTCAACCAACATAGATACTCGATCAGAAAACAACGGGTTGACCTACCGGTATCCAAACACTTTTTGGATGCCGGTCATGTTGAAACGGATTTAAAATGCATGATAGTGGATCATATCCCTCCACTTAATAGAGGCGGTGACAGATTAACTCAATTACAGACAAGGGAACTTAAGTGGATTTTCTTACTTGACAGCTTAAAACCGAAAGGACTCAATGTAGAATTCACAGTTCTACCTAAAATGATGAAACGTTAACAGATTGAGCCCCTTTTGTTTGGTCAGGACTGTCCTATTGTATGTTGTAAAGTGACATGTAATATGTATGTTTTTCTCTTTTTAATACTTGTTTCCATTACATTTCAGAATTCTATCGATATCTGAGCCTGCCCATGATGCCATCCTCACCGAGACGATCTTTGTAACATTAAGAAAAATCATTTTCAAATGGATAATTCCTGTGTCATCACCTATAGCAAACTGGTACTAAACGCCACACACTGCTTTCTATTGCTTTTGCCTGTCTTCTTCTTTTGGATAACTGCCTTGATACTTTCTTTCATTCAAGGGGAACATTGACAGTGCCATATGTATGTTTGTACTCTACGAATGTTGGGACATTCTATTGACACTTCCCTCTAACTGTGTGGGTAAGGGATGAAAGAATATGGATGATGAGACCTGGCCTAGGCCGAAGGTATATCTCCTTTTCAATGCGGGTGTTATCCATGTCCATGATGTACACCTTTTAAAGCATGTCCCTTTACACCGTTAAAAGTCCTGAAGTGCTTGTCTAGTATGAATGATGTGGCTTAATTGTTTCCCTTGTAATGAAGTAAGTTGCTTTACCTGAGCGATGCACTCCCTGATTGGAACAGCGGTGCGCTCGATGATCCGGGACCGCTCCTGTTGCTATGGACGCCCTCGGAGGTGTTTGGCAGAATATTCCTTTCTCATCACCAGTGCGCATGCGCTGGAACACGGCCGAGTCAAAGTTACTATGGACGCTAAGCTGCACAGTATTTCTCGCTGATCGCGAGACTGGCGTGATGATCCGGAGGTTGCTATAGACGCTTGATGACGCACCTCGATCCCGGAAGCCTAATCAGCTGTAACCACGAGATATCGGCGTCCCGGAAGGATGGTGTCATGAGAGCGGCTCAGAAGGTATTCTACATATAGTAGAAATATGGACTTTTTTTATGGACACTTTATTACACGTCACGATCGGGTGACACATAGGTGTGGATCTACACTGGACACACATATATCTGTATTTATGTAACACATTTTGTATACGATGTCTTAATAATTTATGGTTTTATACATTGTTTATATATGATAATCACTATGTGATGATGTCACAAACTCTGTAATTGGTTGGCTTATTTAAGCCTCATATATGTCACTCATTAAGCACTTGAGAAAGCCAGCGTGAGGCTGGAGAAACGTAGTCTCTCACATCATGGAATAAATTCACCGTTCTTTTGAACTCTACCTGTGGTGTGCTGCTTCTATATTTTTATATATATATATATATATATATATATATATATATATATATATACAGTGACCCCCCGACTTATGAAGGCCCCGACATATGATCATTTCAACATATGATGGCCTCTCAGAGCCCATCGTATGTTGAAGGCAGCATCGACATATGATGCTGCTGTGTGTCGGGGCCATCATACAAACAGCTATCTGACAGCGCTGACAACTTCAGCAACTGACAGATAGTTGTTTAATGTGCCCCGTTCTGCCTCCTGTTACTGCTAACTCACGCAGGCTTCCACTGTGAGCTCCGTGTAAGCCCCCCCAGTGCAGCCATAGCAATAGCCTGCAGCATCTTGCTGCAGGCATCCAATGAGCTGCTGGCTGCCCTCCCCTTCCTTTCCTATAGAGCTGTAGTCGGCAGGATCGTAATGAAGGACATTCTGTCCCCCCTGAAGGTATTTAAAGAACTGTACAGTACTGTATGCGATGTCACACATCACATACAATACATATACACACTATACACCCCATACATCAAAGTTTCCCTATCAGTGTGCCTCCAGCTGTTGTAAAACTATAACTCTCAGCATGCCCAGACAGTCAATGGCTGTACATGCATGCTGGGAGTTGTAGTTGTGCAACAGCTGGAGGCACCCTGGTTTGTTAAACACTCCCCATACACTCCACATACAATGGTCATCCCAGAACCAATTAGCAGTTTCCCATAGAGATATGTATTCAACTTACAATGGTTCCAAGGCCCCAGAACCAATTACCATTTTTACATAGACATATGTAATCGACATATGATGGTTTCAACATATGATGGTTCTCCTGGAACCAATTAATATCATATGTTGAGGGACCACTGTATATATATATATAAAGCCAGCATACTGTTATGACCAAATATATTTATATATATATATATATATATATATATATATATATATATATATATATATAAAATCAGCATATTGTTATGACCAAATCCAATATACCGAGACCAATAGACCAATAATACTAATAATACCTGTATACAAGGAGAAAATATTATCACCATACATATTACCATCATACTATCAGTGGTTAAATCCGGTATACTGAGATCAATATTACCAATAATACCAGTGAACAAGGAGGAATATTATCACCTTACCATCATACTGTTATGACCAAATCCAGTATACTGAGACCAATAATATTAATAATAACAGTACAAAAAACTAAAAAGGTCAGCACCTCCAAAAAAAAAAAAAAGCACCTCCCTTTATAATAATAATGATGACAGTTTTGCTTCTCAATTTAAATTTGTTATCAAGAAGTTACCCCCCCGAGTTGGTACAACAGGCTTTTGAATAACCTCTTAAGGACTGAGGGCGTATGGATACGCCCGTGGGAATTCGGTCCCTGCCGCTAGCCAGTTGGGGACTGGACCGGGATGCCTGCTGAAATCATTCAGCAGGCATCCTGGCACATCGCTGAGGGGGTCCTGAGACTCCCCCATGTTGGCGATCGCAGGAAATCGCATGTCAAGTCAGACATGTGATTTTCTGCTATTCCGGGCTGATCGGGTCTCTGGTGACCCGATCGCCTGGAAAATAGGGATGATCGGAGCTGTCAGTGACAGCCCAGATCATCCTGAGGGATAGGAGCGAGGTTGCAGTGGTTTGATCTCCTCCTATCCCCTGCCATTAGTCAGAAATTAATTCTGACCAATGGCAGCACACGATAGGGGGTTGCCATGGAAACCCCCCGCTCTGCCCACCCCTGGATGTCGGGCAGAACGGGGGGAGAAGATGGCGGCTGGTACCTGAGGACAAGATGCCGTGGGGACTGCCGATCATCGGTGGAGACAGCGGAGATCAGCGGCGCAGGTAGGGAGGCGATGGTGGGGGGGGGGAAAGGAAGGTGGCAGTAAAGCGATATTTACTGCTGCCCTTCTAGTGGTTGCCAAACTGCAACTCCCAGCATGCCCAGACTGTCTGGGCATGCTGGGAGTTGTTGTTTTGCAAAATCTGGAGGGTCACAGTTTGAAGACCACTATTACAGTGGTGCCCAAACGGTAGCCCTCCCGATCTTGCCAAACTACAACTCTCAGCATGCCAAGACTGCCCAGGCATGCTGGGAGTTGTAGTTCTGTAACATCTATCACTTCAGATTTTGCAATTTTCATGAAAATTTTGAAAATTGCTGCTATACTTTGAAGCCCGCTAATTTTTTCAATAAGTAAAAACATGTCCATTTTATGATGCCAACATAAAGTAGACATAGTGTATTTGTGAATTAATATAAAATGTATTTGGAATATCAATTTTCCTTACAAGTAGAGAGCTTTAAAGTTCGAAAAATGCAAAATTTTCAAAATTTATATAAAATTTGGGGATTTTTCACCAAGAAAGGATGCAAGTAACGACAAAACTTTACCACTAAAATAAAGTAGACTATGTCACGAAAAAACAATCTCAGAATAATTGGTAAAAGTATCTCAGAGTTATTAATGCATAAAGTGACAGTGGTCAGATGTGCAAAAAAAGGGCTCAGTCCTTAAGGTGAAAAAGGGCTCAGTCCTTCAGGGGTTAAACAAATATTTTTGTTTATTCAGAGTATAAAATTTCCCTATTTATCACATGTAAAACCAAGTTTTTGATATGCTAGGAATATGGCCGGGACTTACCGATTATCACAAGGACTATTCAAATGACACCACTGATAACGGTTTAATAGAGATCAGTACACATGATAGACATAATGGCCCAGATTTATCAAAATGTTTGAGAGAAAAACTGGAATGATTATCCCACAGAAACCAATCACAGCTCAGCTAACGAGCTCTGGTAAAGTCAAAGCTGAGTTGTGATTGGTTGCTATAGAAAATCACACCAGTTTTTCTCTCACACAGTTTGATAAATCTCCCCCAATATCTCTCCTATTCCAAAGGTTATTGTATTGTGTGGTATTGTAATTGTAATTGTGTTGTATTGTAATTGTATTGTATTGTATTGACTGACCGATAATACCACCAGTCACTCATATTGCTTACTCCTCAAGATCACGCCTACTGTTGTCCTGTGGTAATTGGTTAGTCTCGGCCATATACCTAGTATATCGAAAACTAATGTATATGGTGGAAACCCCATCAATTGGTGATGTTATCAATAGAGAATACTTAAAGGGTTACTCCGACCCTAGACATCTTATCCTCTATCTAAAGGATAGGGGATAAGATGTCTGATCGTAGGGGTCAAACTGCTGGCACCCCCGCAATCTCTGTGAAGCACCCGGCATTAGTTTGGCATGCTAGGTCCTAATGTCACTGCCACACCCCTTGTGACATCACGCCATGCCCACTTAATGAAAGTGTATGGGAGGGGGTGTGGTGGTTTGCATTGAGGGGGCGTGGTGTGACATCACAAGGGGCATGGCCATGATGTTAAGACCCTGCCGTCCGCTCCAAGTGTTTGGAACCAAATGTTCCGAATGCTAGGGCAGCAGAGTACCCCTTTAACCCCTTAAGGATGCCCTGACGTCCTGGTACTTAAGGACTCAGGATGTACCTGTATGCCCTGAGAATTTTCAGGAACCGGCCCAGAATGCCTGCTGAAATCGGGGTACTCAGACACCTCCCCACATCGGCGATTGACGATTCTGTACTGTCCCAGTACACTGACAACACAGGGACATTCCTGCAGTTCCAAGAGGAAGTTATAAAGGCCCTAATCTTTGGTGACTGCCGAAGAGAGGGCCAGAGCACCTCTGGAACTGTGGACCCCCAGATCGCCCCAGGCCAAGACTTTCCAAATTACAATTTTCATTTTCACAGACCACTGTTCCAAAAATCTGTCAGACACCTGTGGGGCGTAAATGTTCACTGCACCCCTTATTAAATTCCTTGAGGTGTGTAGTTTCCAAAACGGGGTCACATGTGGGGGGGAGTGCATTGTTCTGGTACCATGGGGGCTTTGTAAACACACGTGGCCTTCAATTATGGACAAATTTTCTCTCCAAAAGCCCAATGGCACTCCTTCTCTTCTGAGCATTGTAGTTCACCTGCAGAGCACTTTACATCCACAAATGGGATATGTTCTTACTCAGAAGAAATGGGGTTACAAATTTTGGAAGACTTTAACCCCCACGATCGCCGACATGGGGGGGGGGGGTCTCAGGACCCCTCTCGGCGATATGCCGTGATGCTTGCTGAATGATTTCAGCATGGCGTCCCTGTCCGGTCCCCGAGCGGCTAGCGGCGTGGACCCAAATTCCCACGGGCGTACCTGTACACCCTGCGTCCTAAAGGACTCAGGATGCAGGGCGTATGCATACGCCCTGCATCTTGAAGAGGTTAAAGGGGTTATCCAGGAAAAAACGTTTTTTATATATATCAACTGGCTCCAGAAAGTTAAACAGATTTGTAAATTACTTCTATAAAAAAATCTTAATCCTTTCAGTACTTATGAGCTTCTGAAGTTAAGGTTGTTCTTTTCTGACTAAGTGCTCTCTGATGACACTTGTCTCGGGAAACGCCCAGTTTAGAAGGGGTTTGCTATGGGGATTTGCTTCTAAACCGGGCGGTTCCCGAGACAGGTGTCATCAGAGAGCACTTAGACAGAAAAGAACAACCTTAACTCCAGAAGCTCATAAGTACTGAAAGGATGAAACATTTTTAATAGAAGTAATTTACAAATCTGTTTAACTTTCTGGAGCCAGTTGATATATAAAAAAAAAGTTTTTTCCTGGATAACCCCTTTAAAATTGCAATTTTCACTTTCCCCAAACTACACTTTATCCATTCCTGGAAAATAAATTTAGGAAACACCTGTATTTTCAAATGTCCACTTCACCCCTATACACCTTCCCTAGGGGGTGTACTGTTTTTAATAGGCTCACATATGGGTGTTCCTTTCTTGCATTTTTCTCTGGATGTATGTAACTGTTTGGTCCTTAAGAAACATCGGCCTCAAATGTGAAGAGTTCTCACTCATGAGCTCTGTCGTATTTCCAGGCGACAATTTGGAGTCACATGTTAGTTGTTCACAGAAGGATGAAGCAGAGCATAGGTTGAAAATTGCTATTTGCTTAAGCTACCCTTCATCCATTCCTGGAAAATACATTTTGGAGACAACTGTACGTTCAAAATGTCCTCTTTACCCCTATACCCATTCCTCAGGGGGGGGTACTTTCTGTAATGGTGTCACATGAGGGTGTTTCTTTTTTGTATTTACCTCTGAAAGTATGTAACCGTCAGTTAGTGATATACAAACAGACCTCTATGACTTCTGAGCCCTGTTGTGTGCCCGCCCAGCACGTTACCCCATATGGCGATGTATTTTCATAATCAGGAGAAAAATCAATCCAAAATGTGTAACCTGGTTTCCCCCATTACTTTTTGTGAAAATGTTAAACATTTAGTAACCCCAGAATTTTAGTGTAAAAATGTTTTTTTTCATTTTACGGCCAACTGTTCCAAAAACCTGTGAGGTATAAGTACTCACTGTACCATTTGTTACCTTCCTTGAGGGGTGTAGATTCAAAATTGTGGTCACTTTTAGTTTTTTTTTCTTAGATTCTATGTCAGATCCTCAACCATTGCAATGCAAATCACCACTTTAGGCCTCAAATCTCATTGATGCTGTCTAACACCTAAGCCCTGTTTTGCACCCGCAGAGTGTTTTACAGCCAAATATTGGGTATTTCCTTATTCTGGAGAAATTAGGCTACACATTTAGTGGAGCTTTTTTCCTATTACTTCTTGTGAAACTAAAAAAATTGGGGTAATACCAACAATTCAGTGGTAAAAATAAAATGTTTCACTTTTACAGCCCACTGTTCAAAAAAACTGTGAGGTGTAAGTTCTCACTGTAACCCTTGTTATGTTCCTGGAAAGGTGTAGTTTCTAAAATGGTGTCACATGTGGGGGGTTTCTGCTGTTCTTGCACAATGGGGGCTTTATAAACGCACATGGCCCCCGACTTCTATTCTGAGCATTGCAGTGCGCCCGCAGAGCACTTTATAACCACATTTGGGGTATTTTCTTTCTCAGGCAAAATTGCACTACAAATTTTGGGGTCCATTTTCTCCTATTACCCCATGTGAAATTGAAACATTTGGGGTAACACCATCATTATAGTGTTAAAAATAAATATTTTCTATTTTATGGCCAACTGTTCAAAAAACCTGTGAGGTGTAAGTACTCTCTTTAACTCTTGGTATGTTCCTTGAGGGGTTTAGTTTCCAAAATGGTGTAACATGTGGGGGGTTTCTGCTGTTCTGGTACCATTGGGGCTTTGTAAACGCACATGGACCCCGACTTCAATTCCAGCAGAAATCTCTCTCCAAATGCCCAATGGCGCACCTTCTGATCTGAGACCTGTAGCGTGCCAGCAGAGCACTTTATGTCCACATATGGGGTGTCACCTTTATCAAATTTTTGGGTCCATTTCTCCAAATACACCATGGGAAAATCAAAAATTTGGAGTAACACCATCATTTTAGTGTTAAAAATCGAATTTTTCACTTTTGCTGCCCACTGTTCAAAAAAACTGTGAGGTGTAAGTACTCACTGTACCCCTTGTTACATTCCTTGAGGGGTGTAGTTTGCAAAAGGGTGTCACATGTACAGGGTTTCCACTGTTCTGGCACAATAGGGGCTTTGTAAACACACATGGCCTGCAACTTCAATTTAAGCTAAATTCTCTCTCCAAAAGCCCAATGGTGTTTCTTCTGTTCTGAGACCTTTAGTGCTCCAGCAGAGCACTTTACGTATGGAGTATTTCCTTAATAGGGAGAAATTGAGCTTCAACTTTTGGGGTCCATTTTCTCTTATTACCCCATGTGAAAATGAAAAATTTTGAATAACACCTGTCACGATTCGGCTGGCAGGAGGTGGATCCTCTGTGCCAGAGAGGGATTGGCGTGGACCGTGCTAGTGGACCGGTTCTAAGTTACTACTGGTATTCACCAGAGCCCGCCGCAAAGCGGGATGGTCTTGCAGCGGCGGTAGTAACCAGGTCGTATCCACTAGCAACGGCTCAACCTCTCTGACTGCTGAAGATAGGCGCGGTACAAGGGAGTAGACAAGAGCAAGGTCGGACGTAGCAGAAGGTCGGGGCAGGCAGCAAGGATCGTAGTCAGGGGCAACGGCAGGAGGTCTGGAACACAGGCTAGGAACACACAAGGAAACGCTTTCACTGGCACAATGGCAACAAGATCCGGCGAGGGAGTGCAGGGGAAGTGAGGTATACATAGGGAGTGCACAGGTGAACACACTAATTAGAACAACTGCGCCAATCAGTGGCGCAGTGGCCCTTTAAATCGCAGAGACCCGGCGCGCGCGCGCCCTAGGGAGCGGGACCGCGCGCCGGGACAGGACCGACGGAGAGCGAGTCAGGTACGGGAGCCGGGGTGCGCATCGCGAGCGGGCGCCACCCGCATCGCGAATCGCATCCCGGCTGGAGGCGGTATCGCAGCGCACCCGGTCAGTGGATCTGACCGGGGCGCTGCAGTAGCGAGGATGTGGCGAGCGCTCCGGGGAGGAGCGGGGACCCAGAGCGCTCGGCGTAACAGTACCCCCCCCCTTGGGTCTCCCCCTCTTCTTGGAGCCTGAGAACCTGAGGACCAGACTTTTGTCTAGGATGTTGTCCTCAGGTTCCCAGGATCTCTCTTCAGGACCACAGCCCTCCCAATCGACCAAAAAATTTTTTTTCCCTCTGACCGTCTTGGAGGCCAGTATCTCCTTTACGGAGAAGATGTCAGAGGAACCGGAAGCAGGAGTGGGAGAAACAAGTTTGGGAGAGAAACGGTTGATGATGAGTGGTTTAAGAATAGAGACATGAAAGGCATTAGGAATACGAAGAGAAGGAGGAAGAAGAAGTTTGTAAGAGACAGGATTAATTTGGCACAAGATTTTGAAAGGACCAAGATAGCGTGGTCCCAGTTTGTAGCTGGGGACACGGAAGCGGACATATTTAGCGGAGAGCCATACCTTGTCTCCGGGAGAAAAAATGGGGGGAGCTCTTCTTTTCTTATCGGCAAACTTTTTCATGCGAGATGAAGCCTGTAAAAGAGAATTTTGGGTCTCTTTCCATATGGTGGAAAGATCACGAGTCACTTCATCCACAGCGGGCAAACCAGAGGGCAAGGGAGTAGGGAGGGGGGGAAGAGGGTGACGGCCGTACACCACGAAAAATGGGGATTTAGAAGAAGATTCAGAGACTCTGAAGTTGTACGAGAATTCGGCCCATGGTAGAAGATCTGCCCAGTCATCCTGGCGGGAGGAAACAAAATGCCGTAAATAGTCACCCAGGACCTGGTTAATTCTTTCTACTTGCCCATTGGATTGAGGATGATAAGCAGAAGAGAAGTTTAATTTAATCTTGAGTTGTTTACAGAGAGCCCTCCAGAATTTTGACACGAATTGGACGCCTCTATCCGAGACGATCTGCGTGGGCAAACCGTGAAGACGAAAAATGTGTACAAAAAATTGTTTTGCCAACTGAGGCGCTGAAGGAAGACCAGGAAGAGGAATAAAATGTGCCATCTTGGAAAATCGATCAACGACCACCCAAACAACAGTGTTGCCACGGGATGGGGGTAAGTCTGTAATAAAGTCCATACCAATCAGAGACCAAGGCTGTTCGGGGACAGGCAGAGGATGAAGGAGACCAGCAGGCTTCTGGCGAGGAGTCTTATCCCGGGCACAGACAGTACAGGCCCGCACAAAATCAACAACATCCGTCTCCAGAGTCGGCCACCAATAGAAGCGAGAGATGAGTTGCAAAGACTTTTTGATGCCCGCATGGCCAGCGAGGTGGGAGGAGTGACCCCATTTGAGAATCCCGAGACGTTGGCGTGGAGAAACGAAGGTCTTCCCTGGAGGAGTTTGCCTGATGGAGGCTGGAGAAGTGGAGATCAGACAGTCAGGAGGAATGATGTGTTGCGGAGAGACCTCTACTTCCGAAGCATCCGAGGAACGAGAGAGAGCATCGGCCCTAATGTTCTTGTCGGCAGGGCGAAAATGAATTTCAAAGTTAAAACGGGCAAAGAACAAAGACCACCTGGCCTGGCGAGGATTCAGCCGTTGGGCAGACTGGAGATAGGAGAGATTCTTGTGGTCGGTGTAAATGATAACTGGAAATTTTGATCCCTCCAGCAGATGCCTCCATTCCTCAAGTGCCAATTTAATGGCCAGTAGTTCTCGATCCCCGATGGAGTAGTTCCTCTCCGCCGGAGAGAAGGTCCTAGAAAAAAAACCACAAGTAACAGCATGCCCGGAAGAATTTTTTTGTAGAAGGACCGCTCCAGCTCCCACTGAGGAGGCATTAACCTCCAATAGGAAGGGTTTAGATGGGTCAGGTCTGGAGAGCACGGGAGCAGAAGAAAAGGCAGACTTGAGCCGTTTAAATGCGTCTTCCGCTTGAGGAGACCAGGACTTAGGATTGGCATTCTTCTTGGTTAAAGCCACGATAGGAGCCACAATAGTGGAAAAATGAGGAATAAATTGTCTGTAATAATTGGCGAACCCCAAAAAACGTTGGATAGCACGGAGTCCGGAGGGGCGTGGCCAATGTAAGATGGCAGAGAGTTTATCTGGGTCCATTTGTAGTCCATGGCCAGAAACCAAGTATCCTAGGAAAGGAAGAGATTGACATTCAAACAGACATTTCTCCATTTTGGCATAAAGTTGATTGTCTCGAAGTCTCTGAAGAACCATGCGGACATGCTGGCGGTGTTCCTCTAAGTTGGCAGAAAAAATCAGAATATCGTCCAGATACACAACAACACAGGAATATAAGAGATCACGAAAAATTTCATTAACAAAGTCTTGGAAGACGGCAGGGGCGTTGCACAGGCCAAAGGGCATGACCAGATACTCAAAGTGTCCATCTCTAGTGTTAAATGCAGTTTTCCATTCGTCCCCCTCCCTGATGCGGATGAGATTATAAGCACCTCTTAAGTCCAGTTTGGTAAAGATGTGGGCACCTTGAAGGCGATCAAAGAGTTCTGAGATAAGAGGTAGGGGGTAGCGGTTCTTTACCGTGATTTTATTAAGTCCGCGGTAATCAATGCAAGGACGTAGGGAGCCATCTTTTTTGGACACAAAGAAAAATCCAGCTCCGGCAGGAGAGGAGGATTTGCGGATAAACCCCTTTTTTAAATTTTCCTGGATGTATTCAGACATAGCAAGAGTCTCTGGGGCGGACAGAGGATAAATTCTGCCCCGGGGTGGAGTAGTGCCCGGGAGGAGGTCAATAGGACAGTCATAAGGCCTGTGAGGAGGTAAAGTCTCAGCTTGTTTTTTGCAAAATATGTCAGCATAGTCCATATAAGCCTTAGGGAGACCGGTTACAGGGGGAACCACAGGGTCACGGCAGGGAGTACTGGGAACCGGTTTAAGACAGTCCTTGAAACAAGAAGTACCCCAGCTCTTGATCTCTCCTGTGGACCAATCAAGGGTTGGGGAATGGCGTTGAAGCCACGGTAGTCCAAGGAGAATTTCGGAAGTGCAATTGGAGAGGACCAAAAACTCAATTTTTTCGTGATGAGGTCCGATGCACATTAGGAGGGGCTCCGTGCGGTAACGTACGGTACAGTCCAATCTTTCATTGTTAACACAATTGATGTAGAGGGGTCTGGCGAGACTGGTCACCGGGATGTTGAACCTGTTGATGAGGGAGGCCAAAATAAAATTTCCTGCAGATCCGGAATCCAAGAAGGCCATGGTAGAGAAGGAGAAGGTAGAGGCAGATATCCGCACAGGCACAGTAAGGCGTGGAGAAGCAGAGTTGACATCAAGAACTGTCTCACCTTTGTGCGGAGTCAGCGTACGTCTTTCCAGGCGGGGAGGACGGATAGGACAATCCTTCAGGAAGTGTTCGGTACCGGCACAGTACAGGCAAAGATTCTCCATGCGGCGTCGTGTCCTCTCTTGAGGTGTCAAGCGAGACCGGTCAACTTGCATAGCCTCCACGGCGGAAGGCACAGGAACGGATTGCAGAGGACCAGAGGAGAGAGGAGCCGGGGAGAAAAAACGCCTCGTGCGAACAAAGTCCATATCCTGGCGGAGCTCCTGACGCCTTTCGGAAAAACGCATGTCAATGCGAGTGGCTAGATGAATGAGTTCATGCAGGTTAGCAGGAATTTCTCGTGCGGCCAGAACATCTTTAATGTTGCTGGATAGGCCTTTTTTAAAGGTCGCGCAGAGGGCCTCATTATTCCAGGATAATTCGGAAGCAAGAGTACGGAATTGTATGGCGTACTCGCCAACGGAAGAATTACCCTGGACCAGGTTCAGCAGGGCAGTCTCAGCAGAAGAGGCTCGGGCAGGTTCCTCAAAGACACTTCGAATTTCCGAGAAGAAGGAGTGTACAGAGGCAGTGACGGGGTCATTGCGGTCCCAGAGCGGTGTGGCCCATGACAGAGCTTTCCCAGACAGAAGGCTGACTACGAAAGCCACCTTAGACCTTTCAGTAGGAAACTGGTCCGACATCATCTCCAAGTGCAGGGAACATTGTGAAAGAAAGCCACGGCAAAACTTAGAGTCCCCATCAAATTTAACCGGCAAGGATAGTCGTAGGCCGGAAGCAGCCACTCGCTGCGGAGGAGGTGCAGGAGCAGGCGGAGGAGATGATTGTTGAAGCTGTGGTAGTAGCTGCTGTAGCATCACGGTCAGTTGAGACAGCTGGTGGCCTTGTTGCGCTATCTGTTGCGACTGCTGGGCGACCACCGTGGTGAGGTCGGCGACAACTGGCAGTGGAACTTCAGCGGGATCCATGGCCGGATCTACTGTCACGATTCGGCTGGCAGGAGGTGGATCCTCTGTGCCAGAGAGGGATTGGCGTGGACCGTGCTAGTGGACCGGTTGTAAGTTACTACTGGTATTCACCAGAGCCCGCCGCAAAGCGGGATGGTCTTGCAGCGGCGGTAGTAACCAGGTCGTATCCACTAGCAACGGCTCAACCTCTCTGACTGCTGAAGATAGGCGCGGTACAAGGGAGTAGACAAGAGCAAGGTCGGACGTAGCAGAAGGTCGGGGCAGGCAGCAAGGATCGTAGTCAGGGGCAACGGCAGGAGGTCTGGAACACAGGCTAGGAACACACAAGGAAACGCTTTCACTGGCACAATGGCAACAAGATCCGGCGAGGGAGTGCAGGGGAAGTGAGGTATACATAGGGAGTGCACAGGTGAACACACTAATTAGAACAACTGCGCCAATCAGTGGCGCAGTGGCCCTTTAAATCGCAGAGACCCGGCGCGCGCGCGCCCTAGGGAGCGGGGCCGCGCGCGCCGGGACAGGACCGACGGAGAGCGAGTCAGGTACGGGAGCCGGGGTGCGCATCGCGAGCGGACGCCACCCGCATCGCGAATCGCATCCCGGCTGGAGGCGGTATCGCAGCGCACCCGGTCAGTGGATCTGACCGGGGCGCTGCAGTAGCGAGGATGTGGCGAGCGCTCCGGGGAGGAGCGGGGACCCGGAGCGCTCGGCGTAACAACACCATTATTTTAGTGTTAAAAATCAAATTTTTTTTATTTTCTCATCTAAGTTGGACGCAAACCTGTCAAATACCTGGGAGGTGTTAAGGCTCACTGTACCCCTTGTTACGTTCCTTGAGGGGTGTAGTTTCCCAAATAGTGGGCCATGTGGAGTTTATTATTATTATTTTTTTTTGCTGTTCTGGCACCATGGGGGCTTCCTAAATGAAACATGCCCCCCAAAAACCATGATCGCTAAATTTGCTCTCCAAAATCCCACAGTTGCTCTTTCCCTCTTGAGCCATGTTGTAAGCCCGCAGAGCACTTTACATCAACATATGAGGTAATTCCATTCTCGAGAGAAGTTGGGCTACAAATTTTGGGAGGCTTTTCCTCACATCTACTTCAAACTTAACTGTTCCCTGAAAAAATTAGATTTTGAATTTTTCATGAAAATTTGGAAAATTGCTGCTATAATTGAAGCCCTGTAATGTCTTTAAAAAGTAAAAACATGTCAACTTTATGATGCCAACATAAAGTCGACATATTGTATATGTGAATCAATATATAATGTATTTGGGATGTCCATTTTCCTTACAAGCAGAGCGTTTCAAAGTTAGAAAAATGCAAAATTTTCAACATTTTCATAACATTTTTGGAAAATGGATGTGCTGCAGGAGAGATTGCGGGGGTCTAGGGGCGGAGTACCACTTGTCTAGGGGCGGTGTACCCCTTTAAGGTCAAAATGGACTGATACCTTAAGGGGTTAAGGTCAAACAGTCTTCAGTTTGATGCCCATTAGCACAGACCACTGACGAAGCTCTGAGGAGCAAAACATGCAAGGGGGCTATGTGTTTGAGTTTTTAACCCCTTAACGAGGCAGGACGTATATTTACGTCCTGTGCCGGCTCCCACGATATGAAGCGGGATCGCGCCGCGATCCCGCATCATATCGCGTCGGTCCCGGCGCTCATCAACGGCCGGGACCCGCGGCTAATACCACACATCGCCGATCGCGGCGATGTGTGGTATTAACCCTTTGGAAGCGGCGGTCAAAGCTGACCGCCGCTTCTAAAGTGAAAGTGACCCGGCTGCTCAGTCGGGCTGTTCGGGACCGCCGCGGTAAAATCGCGGCGTCCCGAACAGCTGAGAGGACACCGGGAGGGCCCTTACCTGCCTCCTCGGTGTCCGATCGGCGAATGACTGCTCCGTGCCTGAGATCCAGGCAGGAGCAGTCAAGCGCCGATAACACTGATCACAGGCGTGTTAATACACGCATGTGATCTGTGTAAAAGATCAGTGTGTGCAGTGTTAAAGGTCCCTATGGGACCTATAACACTGCAAAAAAAAAGTAAAAAAAAAGTGTTAATAAAGGTCATTTAACCCCTTCCCTAATAAAAGTTTGAATCACCCCCCTTTTCCCAGAAAAAAAATAAAACAGTGTAAAAAAATAAAAATAAACATATGTGGTATCACCGCATGCGTAAATGTCCGAACTATAAAAATATATAATTAATTAAACCGCACGGTCAATGGCGTACGCGCACAAAAATTCCAAAGTCAAAAAATGGTCACTTTTTATACTATTAAAAAATGAATAAAAAGTGATCAAAAAGTCCGATCAAAACAAAAATCATACCGATAAAAACTTCTGATCACGGCGCAAAAAATGAGTCCTCATGCCCTGTACGTGGAAAAATAAAAAAGTTATAGGGGTCAGAAGATTACATTTTTAAACGTATAAATTTTCCTGCATGTAGTTATGATTTTTTCCAGAAGTGCGACAAAATCAAATCATTTTAACCGTATGGACCTACAGAATAATGATAAGGTGTAATTTTTACCGAAATATGCAATGCGTAGAAACGGAAGCCCCCAAAATTTACAAAATGGCGTTTTTTTCTTCGATTTTGTCGCACAATGATTTTTTTTTTCCGTTTCGAAGTGGATTTTTGGGTAAAATGACTAAGTTCACTGCAAAGTAGAATTGGCGACGCAAAAAATAAGCCATAATATGGATTTTTAGGTGGAAAATGTAAAGGTTTATGATTTTTAAAAGGTAAGGAGGAAAAAACGAAAGTGCAAAAACGGAAAAACCCTGAGTCCTTAAGGGGTTAATAAGCGTTTGTCACCAGTTATATTTTATACTTGTTGTTAGGACTGCAGCCATCAACAGTAAACATGATGAGATACGTTCAGTGCTATCCGCTAAGGGCAGGCACCCTCATTATGTTACAGTGACGTACTTTAACCCCTTCAGGACCAAGCCCATTTTGGCCTTAAGGACCAGAGCGTTTTTTGCACATCTGACCACTGTCACTTTAAACATTAATAACTCTGGAATGCTTTTAGTTATCATTCTGATTCCGAGATTGTTTTTTCGTGACATATTCTACTTTAACATGGTGGTAAATTTTTGTGGTAACTTGCATCCTTTCCTTGTGAAAAATCCTAAAATTTGATGAAAAATTTGAAAATTTATCATTTTTCTAACTTTGAAGCTCTCTGCTTGTAAGGAAAATGTATATTACAAATAAAAAAAAAATGTATTCACATATACAATATGTCTACTTTATGTCTGCATCATAAAAGTGACGAGTTTTTACTTTTGGAAGACACCAGAGGGCTTCAAAGTTCAGCAGCAATTTTCCAATTTTTCACAAAATTTTCAAACTCACTATTTTTCAGGGACCAGTTCAGGTTTGAAGTGGATTTGAAGGGTCTTCTTATTAGAAATTCCCCACAAAAGACCCCATTATAAAAACTGCACCCCCCAAAGTATTCAAAATGACATTCAGTCATCATTTTAACCCTTTAGGTGTTTCACAGGAATAGAAGCAAAGTGAAGGAGAAAATTCACAATCTTCATTTTTTACACTCGCATGTTCTTGTAGACCCAATTTTTAAATTTTTACAAGGGGTAAAAGGAGAAAATGTATACTTATATTTGTAGACTGATTTCTCTCAAGTAAGCACATACCTCATATGTCTATGTAAAGTGTTCGGCGGGCGCAGTAGAGGGCTCAGAAGGGAAAGAGCGATAAGGGGATTTTGGAGAGTACGTTTTTCTGAAATGGTTTTTGGGGGGCATGTTGCATTTAGGAAGCCCTTATGGTGCCAGAACAGCAAAAAACCCTCACATGGCATACCAATTTGGAAACTAGACCCCTTGAGGTACGTAACAAGGAATAAAGTGAGCCTTAATACCCCACAGGTGTTTCACGACTTTTGCATATGTAAAAAAAAAAAAAAAAATTTTCACTGAAATGTGTGTTTCCCCCCAAATTTCACATTTTTCCAAGGGTTAATAGCAGGAAATACCCCCCAATATTTGTAACCCCTTCTCTTCTGAGTATGGAGGTACCCCATAAGTTGACCTGAAGTGCACTATGGGCGAACTACAATGCTCAGAAGAGAAGGAGTCATATTTGGCTTTTTGAGAGCAAATTTTGCTCGGGGGGCATGTCGCATTTAGGAAGCCCCTATGGTGCCAGAACAGCAAAAAATACCCACATGGCATACCATTTTGGAAACTAGACCCATTGAGGAATGTAATAAGGAATAAAGTTAGCCTTTTTACCCCACAGGTGTTTCACGACTTTTGCATATGTAAAAAAAAAAAAAAAATTTCCACTAAAATGTGTTTCCCCCCTAATTTCACCTTTTTGCAAGGGTTAATAGCAGAAAATACTCCCCAAAATTTGTAACCCCATCTCTTCTGAGTATGGAGGTACCCCATAAGTTGACCTGAAGTGCACTATGGGCAAACTACAATGCTCAGAAGAGGAGTCATATTTGGCTTTTTGAGAGCAAATTTTGCTCGGGGAGCATGTCGCATTTAGGAAGCCCCTAAGGTGCCAGAACAGCAAAAAAAAAACACACATGGCATACCATTTTGGAAACTAGACCCCTTGAGGAATGTAACAAGGGGTACAGTGAGCATTTGCCCCCCACTGGTGTCTGACAGATCTTTGGAACAGTGGGCTGTACAAGTTTTCATTTTCATGGACCACTGTTCCAAAGATCCGTCAGACACTTGTGGGGGGTAAATTCTCACTGCACCCCTCATTACATTCCGTGAGGGGTGTCGTTTCCGAAATGGGGTCACATGTGGGGTTTTGTTTTTTTTGCGTTTGTCAAAACCGCTGTAACAATCAGCCACCCCTGTGCAAATCACCTCAAATGTACATGGTGCGCTCTCCCTTCTGGGCCTTGTTGTGAGCCCCCAGAGCACCTTGCGCTCACATATGGGGTATCTCTGTAGTCGGGAGAAATTGCGTTACAAATTTTGGGGGGCTTTTTTCCCTTTTACCTCTTGTGAAAATGTAAAGTATAGGGCAACATCAGCATGTTAGTGTAAAAAATAAAAAAATTTTACACTAACATTCTGGTGTAGACCCCAACATTTCCTTTTCATGAAGGGTTAAAGAAGAAAAAGCCCCCCAAACCTTGTAACGCAATTTCTCCCGAGTACAGCGATACCCCATATGTCGCCCTAAACTGTTGCCCTGAAATACGACAGGGCTCCAAAGTGAGAGCGCCATATGCATTTGAGGCCTAAATTAGGGATTTGCATAGGGGTGGACATAGGGGTATTCTACGCCAGTGATTCCCAAACAGGGTGTCTCCAGCTGTTGCAAAATTCCCAGCATGCCTGGACAGTCAACGGCTGTCCGACAATACTGGGAGTTGTTGTTTTTCAACAGCTGGAGGCTCTGCTTTGGAAACAGTGGTGTACCGGACGTTCTTATTGGGGGAGGGGGGCTGTGTAAGGGTATGTGTATATGTAGTGTTTTTAACTTTTTATTTTCTTTTGTGTTAGTGTAGTGTAGTGTTTTTAGGGTACAGTCACATGGGCGGGGGATTACAGCGAGTTTCCCAGCGCAAAATTTGCTGCATCTCAAGATGCGAGAAACCCACTGTAAAAGCCTCGCCCATGTGAATGTACCCTGTACATTCACGGGGGTGGCGGGGCGGAGGGGGGGGGGGGGCTTGAATCAGCTGTTGCAAAACCACAACTCCCAGCATGCATGGTCTGTTAGTGCATGCTGGGAGTCATAGTTTTGCAACAGCTGGAGGCACACAGGTTAGGAAACACTGAGTTAGAAAGAGACAATGTTTCCCAACCAGTGTGTCTCCAGTTGTTGCAAAACTACAACTCCCAGCATGCCCAGACAGCTGAAGGGCATGCTGGGAGTTGTAGTTTTGCAACAGCTGGAAGAGCACAGATTGAAGACCATTATACAATGGTCTCCAAACTGGGGCCCTCCAGATGTTGCAAAACTACAACTCCCAGCATGCCCAGACAGCCAAAGGCTGTCTAGGCATGCTGGGAGTTGTAGTTTTCAGACTCCTAGAAGCAGCAGTGAAGATCTTCACTGCTGCCTCTGAGGACTACATACTTACCTGCTGGTCCCGTCGCTGCTCGCCCACGTGGCCGGTCCTGCCGCTGCTCCTCGGTCCTGCCGCTGCTCCAGGTAAGTCCGCCGGTCCCCACGTGTTCCCCCCGTGTGCCGCAGGTCCCCGCAAGCCCCTGCAGCCTTCGTCCACCGTTCTGCCCGACTTCCAGGGGCGGGCAGTGCGGGGGATCTGAACTTTCACCCCAGATCACTGTGATTGGTCCACAGGGACCAATCACAGTGATCGCTGACCAGGACCATCAATTGATGGTCCTGGGGGTGAAGCAGAAGTTGTCCCCTGGTGGAAACAGCGGGACTTCTGCCAGTTAACCCGTGCGATGCTGCGCATCGCCGGGTTAACTGCATGTCATTTATAAACGCCGGGATGCGCGAACGCACTGCACAACCCGGCGTTTATATATGACATTCTGCGGGAAGGGGTTAATTCCATTTTGACTGGTGGCACTGGTATTTTTAAACGTCTTGGTTTTTTAAATGTGAGAAAGGGGCGGCAAAGTTAGTCTATTTATATAATTTATTGGGTCATGGGATTGTGCAATACACTGCCGTGCGATAGTATGTTGATGTACTGAACTCTGATTCACTGAACCCATATATTTTGCACTAGTGCACTGTATCACTTCATGTGCCGGGAGTGTTGTTGCAATGCATATTATGCTGCTCTGACCATTTTTTTCTGCTGTTTTTGCACTTTGCATTGGCACTTTATCCTCCATACCCTTACATATATCCTAGGAGAAAAAAAAAAAATTCTCTAGCCAGCCGACCTCATCACTATCTTGTAGGTATTATATTTTTTTTAACAAGAAGAGGAGATGATCCAGCGTGGGTCAATAGAAATCCAGACTTTATTAGACCTCACAGTAAAAGCAGTAAAAGCGACCAGCAGATCAGACGCGTTTCAGGCGCATGCGCCCTTCGTCAGTGATGTCATCCATCTGCACAGGTGTCAGTTAAATGCCGACCAGGTAGTGGATGGAGAGTTAACCACCAATTAAACTACACTTGGACCGCTGACAACGGTGCAGAGGAGGATACTAATACAAAACATGGACAAAATGTTAGTAAAAGTACAAGAAGCTAAAAACAATACACTAATATGCAATTTTGCACAAATGGCTTGTACAACACAGGAAAATAACATGGTGATATGAAAAAAAAAACATATAAAATGTACACCAGTTATGATCCGCTGTGAAAGTGGAACAAACGTGTGTGTGTGACTGCGGCGCTAATAATGGAACAGCAATTCTCTCTTTAAATTCAGACCCTTCGGTGCACTGGTGCCCAAAGTGAATTGCCAGAATGCCTCACGTTCCAACAATTTTCGCCGCACACAACCACCACGGGGTCCTATGTGAACACGTTCTATAGCATAAATTTGAAAATAGTTAATGTGGCCACCATGTACAGTTTTAAAATGTAAAGATGCTGCCGATCGGTTTCTTATGGCATTGCTGGTTATGTCATTGAGATGTTCCAGCGCTCTGACCCTGAGTTTCCTGGAAGTGGAGCCTACGTATTTAAGTTGGCACTGCGAACACTCAATGACATAGACTACATTATGGTGGTTACAGTTAATATAATCTTTTATCTGATAATTTTTGGTTTGCTCTGCATTGGAAAATTGTATGCATAATTTAGCATAATTACAAGTTCTACAAATCCTACAGCCACATTTAAAAAATCCTCTATTACTCAACCAGTTATTTCTATTAACTGTGTTGGACAATACCAAGCTAGGGGAAAGAATATCTCCCAGGGTTTTTGCCTTTTTTGGGACTATGTGACAACCTTTAGATAATAATTGTCACGATGCCGGCTGGCAGGAGGTGGATCCTCTGTGCCAGAGAGGGATTGGCGTGGACCGTGCTAGTGGACCGGTTCTAAGTCACTACTGGTTTTCACCAGAGCCCGCCGCAAAGCGGGATGGTCTTGCTGCGGCGGTAGTGACCAGGCCGTATCCACTAGCAACGGCTCAACCTCTCTGGCTGCTGAAGATAGGCGCGGTACAAGGGAGTAGACAGAAGCAAGGTCGGACGTAGCAGAAGGTCGGGGGCAGGCGGCAAGGTTCGTAGTCAGGATGGATAGCAGAAGTTCTGGTACACAGGCTTTGGACACACAAAAACGCTTTCACTGGCACAAGGCAACAAGATCCGGCAAGGGAGTGCATGGGAGGAGGTCAGATATAGTCAGGGACCAGGTGGAAGCCAATAAGCTAATTGGACCAGGCACCAATCATTGGTGCACTGGCCCTTTAAGTCTCAGGGAGCTGGCGCGCGCGCGCCCTAGAAAGCGGAGCCGCGCGCGCCAGCACATGACAGCAGGGGACGGGAACGGGTAAGTGACCTGGGATGCGATTCGCGAGCGGGCGCGTCCCGCTGTGCGAATCGCATCCCCGACGGCCATGACAGTGCAGCGCTCCCGGTCAGCGGGACCGACCGGGGCGCTGCGGAGAGAGAGACGCCGTACGCGCTCCGGGGAGGAGCGGGGACCCGGAGCGCTAGGCGTAACAGTACCCCCCCCCTTAGGTCTCCCCTTCTCTTTGTCCGGTAACTGCCCCCCCCGGGATGAGGACACCGGGAAAGGATGGAGGGATTCCTCAACGGCAGGCAGTACAGCAGGAGTGGGAATGGGGAGGGAGGGCAGAGGGCGAGGCCTGGCACGGGGCAGTGTGACACCAGGACGAGGGCCACGAGGAGGCACCGAGGCTTGACTGACTGGACTGGGAGGGGGGAGAGGCACTTCTTAAGGCGGGCAGAGTCCAAAACGACCTTAGGGAGACCGGATACAGGAGGAACCACAGGGTCACGGCAGGGAGTACTGGGAACCGGTTTAAGCAAGAGGTACCCCAGCTCTTGATCTCCCCTGAGGACCAATCCAGGGTTGGGGAATGGTGTTGAAGCCAGGGTAGTCCAAGGAGAATTTCAGAAGTGCAATTGGAGAGGACCAAAAACTCAATTTTCTCATGATGAGGTCCGATGCACATTAGGAGGGGCTCCGTGCGGAAACGCACGGTGCAATCCAACCTGGCTCCGTTGACCGCGGAAATGTGGAGTGGCTTGACAAGACGGGTCACCGGGATGCGGAATTTATTCACCAAGGACTCCCGAATAAAATTCCCAGAGGCACCAGAGTCCAGGCAGGCCACGGCTGAGAGGGAAGAGCTGGCTGAAGAAGAAATCCGTACAGGCACCGTGAGACGTGGAGAAGCCGACTTAGCATCAAGAGACGCCACACCCACGAGAGCTGGGTGCGAGCGTGCGTTTCCCAGACGTGGAGGACGGATAGGGCAATCCACCAAAAAATGTTCGGTACTGGCACAGTACAGACAAAGATTCTCTTCCTTACGGCGATTCCTCTCTTCCAGGGTCAGGCGAGACCGATCCACTTGCATGGCCTCCTCGGCGGGAGGCCTAGGCGCAGATTGCAATGGAGACTGTGGGAGAGGTGTCCAGAGATCTAAGTCTTTTTCCTGGCGGAGCTCTTGATGCCTCTCAGAAAAACGCATGTCAATGCGAGTGGCTAGATGAATGAGTTCATGCAGATTAGCAGGAGTATCTCGTGCGGCCAGAACATCTTTAATGTTGCTGGATAGGCCTTTTTTAAAGGTCGCGCAGAGGGCCTCATTATTCCAGGATAGTTCAGAAGCAAGAGTACGGAATTGTATGGCGTACTCGCCAACGGAAGAATTACCCTGGACCAGGTTCAGCAGGGCAGTCTCAGCAGAAGAGGCTCGGGCAGGTTCCTCAAAGACACTTCGAATTTCCGAGAAGAAGGAGTGTACAGAGGCAGTGACGGGGTCATTGCGGTCCCAGAGCGGTGTGGCCCATGACAGGGCTTTTCCAGACAGAAGGCTGACTACGAAAGCCACCTTAGACCTTTCAGTAGGAAACAGGTCCGACATCATCTCCAAGTGCAGGGAACATTGCGAAAGAAAGCCACGGCAAAACTTAGAGTCCCCATTAAATTTGTCCGGCAAGGACAGGCGGAGGCTAGGAGTGGCCACTCGCTGCGGAAGGGGTGCAGGAGCTGGCGGAGGAGATGATTGCTGCTGAAGTTGCGACTGAAGTTGCTGCACAATGGTGAATACTTCCGACAGCTGGTGGGTTAGATGGGCGATCTGTCGGGATTGCTGGGCGACCACCGTGGTGATATCAGAGATATAAGGCAGAGGGACGTCAGCGGGATCCATGGCCGGATCTACTGTCACGATGCCGGCTGGCAGGAGGTGGATCCTCTGTGCCAGAGAGGGATTGGCGTGGACCGTGCTAGTGGACCGGTTCTAAGTCACTACTGGTTTTCACCAGAGCCCGCCGCAAAGCGGGATGGTCTTGCTGCGGCGGTAGTGACCAGGTCGTATCCACTAGCAATGGCTCAACCTCTCTGGCTGCTGAAGATAGGCGCGGTACAAGGGAGTAGACAGAAGCAAGGTCGGACGTAGCAGAAGGTCGGGGGCAGGCGGCAAGGTTCGTAGTCAGGATGGATAGCAGAAGTTCTGGTACACAGGCTTTGGACACACAAAAATGCTTTCACTGGCACAAGGCAACAAGATCCGGCAAGGGAGTGCATGGGAGGAGGTCAGATATAGTCAGGGACCAGGTGGAAGCCAATAAGCTAATTGGACCAGGCACCAATCATTGGTGCACTGGCCCTTTAAGTCTCAGGGAGCTGGCGCGCGCGCGCCCTAGAGAGCGGAGCCGCGCGCGCCAGCACATGACAGCAGGGGACGGGAACGGGTAAGTGACCTGGGATGCGATTCGCGAGCGGGCGCGTCCCGCTGTGCGAATCGCATCCCCGACGGCCATGACAGTGCAGCGCTCCCGGTCAGCGGGACCGACCGGGGCGCTGCGGAGAGAGAGACGCCGTACGCGCTCCGGGGAGGAGCGGGGACCCGGAGCGCTAGGCGTAACAATAATTTTGCTACAATTTCATCCTGTCTCAGGAAATGGAGGTGTCTATTGATAATGTTCTTGACCTGTGTAAATTGGGGAGAATAAGTGAGTGCTATGACCGGTTTGTTCTGAAAATTAGAGTGACTGTGTTGTGAACAGTTAATAGGTGGAGAAATTAGACGAGAACGGTCCTTTTTAGCAACAATAGTTTTAGCTCTGGATAAAGTACGTTTAGTTTAGCCTCTATTCGCGAGCCTACGTGAAGCCTCACTAATTTGAGACTCGCAAGTAGAGGGACCACTACAATTTCTTTTTATCCGTGTAAATTCTCCTACTGGAATAGCCCTGATGGTATGTGGCGGATGATTACTATCAGCTCTGAGAATGGTGTTACCTGCAGTGGGTTTGCGGAACGTTGAAACAGAAATGATATGATCTGGTACTGAGCTGAATTCAAGGTCAAGGAAGGAAATGCTGGATGGGTGTGAATGATGAGTGAATTTAAGATTGTAGGAATTGTCATTAATGTATTCCAGGAACAGTGGTATGGCAGACATATCACCCCTCCAAATCAGGAGGAGATCATCTATGAATCTGCCATACCACTGCACGTGGGAAACAAATGGATTGGATGTGGAAAAGAGGTACTTGGATTCCCAATATGACATAGTCAGATTGGCTAAAGAAGGTGAATGTCTAGCGCCCATGGAAACGCCACTAGTTTGAATGAAGAACATGCGGTCAAAAGAAAAAAAGTTATGTGTCATGAGATACCATGTGCTCATTTTAATAAATTCTTTTAAATCAGAGGTATAGTCACTGTGGTTGTCCAAATGGTACATCAGTGCCTCCATGGCAACATGCCAGGGAATACTGGTGTACAATGAGACAACATCACAAGTTAACCAACTATGCTCTGGCCTCCATGTTAGGTGTTCGAAAGCTCTAAGAACATCTCTAGAATCTTTAAGATACCCAGGGACCCTTTGGACCATGGGCTGAAGCATTTGATCAGTCCATATGGAAAGTTTTTCTGAAAGGGAGCCGCAAGAAGATACAATCGGTCTCATAGGGGGGGTAAGATTAGTTTATGGGTTTTGGGTAGGCCATACATGATGGGGATAATGGGTTCATCCACCAGCATGTATTCCCTATCCCTGTTCGGACACTCCACAGTCTTCAGCTGTTCCACAGCGTCATCTTTCAAAAAACTCCAAGCGCAAAGGAAACCCTCCCGGAGGGGGGGAAGAAAACACAACAGACGTGGCCACTCCCAGATTGAGGAGCCAAGTGACGAGAAATTAACAGTGTTAAATTTATCTAATAGGACACTCACTCCTGACCAAATCAGTGTCCTTAGTAGGGGAATGAATTTCTCCCCATCTAACGATCTGCAAATTTTTAAAATGTTATGTGAAATTAACAAGTTTGTACGAAATTTGACAATCAAAAAACATTTTTTTCGCAGATGTTGTTATGGATTATAATGTACCTATCTCTCGTAATAATTATGCTAACGAATTTTGTGGATTACATTTCTCGGAGCAGGTGGCCTTATGCACATTACAAGATTTAGCTGGAGAACAATCAGATGCAGTTACCAATAGCAACCATGCTCATAGAAATGCTAACCCTTATTTTTATCCTCTTCAATCTAGAACCAATGGTATGGATTTATTCCAAAATGCAGTGGAGGTGGATTTAATTGCATTGGTTAACAGTCGATCAGGACTGCCCAACAAACATCACAACCTTTCGCACAGTGAAAATGCCGCTCTCAATGAACTTAGTATTGCAGATGATATAGTCATTAAAATGTCTGATAAGGGTGGCACAGTCACTGTGATGGATAAGGCGATTTATATGCAACAAATTAATGATCTACTTTTGGATACAAATGTGTACAAAAAATTGGATTTTGATCCTACCGCCAAGTTTAAAAATGAGTTGGATAAACTACTGAGTGAGGGGGTTAGTTTGGGTGTCATTTCAAACAGGGATAGGGAATACATGCTGGTGGATGAACCCATTATCCCCATCATGTATGGCCTACCCAAAACCCATAAACTAATCTTACCCCCCCCCTATGAGACCGATTGTATCTTCTTGCGGCTCCCTTTCAGAAAAACTTTCCATATGGACTGATCAAATGCTTCAGCCCATGGTCCAAAGGGTCCCTGGGTATCTTAAAGATTCTAGAGATGTTCTTAGAGCTTTCGAACACCTAACATGGAGGCCAGAGCATAGTTGGTTAACTTGTGATGTTGTCTCATTGTACACCAGTATTCCCTGGCATGTTGCCATGGAGGCACTGATGTACCATTTGGACAACCACAGTGACTATACCTCTGATTTAAAAGAATTTATTAAAATGAGCACATGGTATCTCATGACACATAACTTTTTTTCTTTTGACCGCATGTTCTTCATTCAAACTAGTGGCGTTTCCATGGGCGCTAGACATTCACCTTCTTTAGCCAATCTGACTATGTCATATTGGGAATCCAAGTACCTCTTTTCCACATCCAATCCATTTGTTTCCCATGTGCAGTGGTATGGCAGATTCATAGATGATCTCCTCCTGATTTGGAGGGGTGATATGTCTGCCATACCACTGTTCCTGGAATACATTAATGACAATTCCTACAATCTTAAATTCACTCATCATTCACACCCATCCAGCATTTCCTTCCTTGACCTTGAATTCAGCTCAGTACCAGATCATATCATTTCTGTTTCAACGTTCCGCAAACCCACTGCAGGTAACACCATTCTCAGAGCTGATAGTAATCATCCGCCACATACCATCAGGGCTATTCCAGTAGGAGAATTTACACGGATAAAAAGAAATTGTAGTGGTCCCTCTACTTGCGAGTCTCAAATTAGTGAGGCTTCACGTAGGCTCGCGAATAGAGGCTACACTAAACGTACTTTATCCAGAGCTAAAACTATTGTTGCTAAAAAGGACCGTTCTCGTCTAATTTCTCCACCTATTAACTGTTCACAACACAGTCGCTCTAATTTTCAGAACAAACCGGTCATAGCACTCACTTATTCTCCCCAATTTACACAGGTCAAGAACATTATCAATAGACACCTCCATTTCCTGAGACAGGATGAAATTGTAGCAAAATTATTATCTAAAGGTTGTCACATAGTCCCAAAAAAGGCAAAAACCCTGGGAGATATTCTTTCCCCTAGCTTGGTATTGTCCAACACAGTTAATAGAAATAACTGGTTGAGTAATAGAGGATTTTTTAAATGTGGCGGTAGGATTTGTAGAACTTGTAATTATGCTAAATTATGCATACAATTTTCCAATGCAGAGCAAACCAAAAATTATCAGATAAAAGATTATATTAACTGTAACCACCATAATGTAGTCTATGTCATTGAGTGTTCGCAGTGCCAACTTAAATATGTAGGCTCCACTTCCAGGAAACTCAGGGTCAGAGCGCTGGAACATCTCAATGACATAACCAGCAATGCCATAAGAAACCGATCGGCAGCATCTTTACATTTTAAAACTGTACATGGTGGCCACATTAACTATTTTCAAATTTATGCTATAGAACGTGTTCACATAGGACCCCGTGGTGGTTGTGTGCGGCGAAAATTGTTGGAACGTGAGGCATTCTGGCAATTCACTTTGGGCACCAGTGCACCGAAGGGTCTGAATTTAAAGAGAGAATTGCTGTTCCATTATTAGCGCTGCAGTCACACACACACGTTTGTTCCACTTTCACAGCGGATCATAACTGGTGTACATTTTATATGTTTTTTTTTTCATATCACCATGTTATTTTCCTGTGTTGTACAAGCCATTTGTGCAAAATTGCATATTAGTGTATTGTTTTTAGCTTCTTGTACTTTTACTAACATTTTGTCCATGTTTTGTATTAGTATCCTCCTCTGCACCGTTGTCAGCGGTCCAAGTGTAGTTTAATTGGTGGTTAACTCTCCATCCACTACCTGGTCGGCATTTAACTGACACCTGTGCAGATGGATGACATCACTGACGAAGGGCGCATGCGCCTGAAACGCGTCTGATCTGCTGGTTGCTTTTACTGCTTTTACTGTGAGGTCTAATAAAGTCTGGATTTCTATTGACCCACGCTGGATCATCTCCTCTTCTTGTTTGAATCCATGTGCACCGGGCTGGGTGCGGATCCGTGTCGGGGGCGCATTGGTGGAGCTAGCTGGATTTTTCTGAACTATACTTGCCACATTATATTTTTTTTACATGTTTTGTGTGCTTTTTATGTGACTTTATTTTATCTCTTTGTTTAACCCCTTAAGGACCAGAGGGTTTTATGTTTTTGCACTTTCGTTTTTTCCTCCTTACCTTTAAAAATCATAACCCTTTCCTTTCAATTTTGCACCTAAAAATCCATATGATGGCTTATTTTTTGCGCCACCAATTCTACTTTGTAATGACAACAGTCATTTTACCCAAAAATCTACGGCGAAACGGAAAGAAAAATCATTGTGAGACAAAATTGAAAAAAAAAAACGCCATTTTGTAACTTTTGGGGGCTTCTGTTTCTACGCAGTAAATTTTTTTGGTAAAAATTACACATTCTCTTTATTCTGTAGGTCCATACGATTAAAATGATACTGTATTTATGTCGGTTTGATTTTGTCGTACTTCTGAAAAAAATCCTAACTACATGCAGGAAAATTTATACGTTTAAAATTATTTTACTGAGTATGGGTCGGTATGAGGGCTAATTTTTTGCGCAGTGATCTGAAGTTTTTAGCGGTACCCTTTTTGTATTGATCGGACTTGTTGATCACTTTTTATAAATTTTTTCATTATATAAAAAGTGACCAAAAATACACTATTTTGGACTTTGGAATTTTTTTGCGCTTACGCCATTGACCGTGCAGTTTAATTAATTATATATTTTTATAATTCGGACATTTCCGCACGCGGCAATACCACATATGTTTATTTTTATTTACAAAGTTTTTTTAATGGGAAAAGGGGGGTGATTCAAACTTTTAATAGGGGAGGTGTTAAATGATCTTTATTCACTTTTTTTTCCCACTTTTTTTTGCAGTGTTATAGCTCCCATAGGGACCTATAACACTGCACACACTGATCTTTTACATTGATCACTGGTTTCTCATAGGAAACCAGTGATCGATGATTCTGCCGCTTGACTGCTCATGCCTGGATCTCATGCACTGAGCAGTCATTCAGCGATCGGACACCAGGAGGCAAGGTAGGAGACCCTCCTCGTGTCTAACAGCTGTTCGGGATGACGCGATTTCGCCGCGGCGATCCCGAACAGCTCCCTGAGCTAACCGGCATGGTTTCACTTTCACTTTAGACACAGCGTTCAACTTTGAACGCAGCGTCTAAAGGGTTAATAGTGCATAGCACCGCGATCACTGCCGCACGCTATTAGCCACGGGTCCCGGCCGGGCCCGACCTGCTAAGTTATAGAAAGGGTAAGGACCCATGACATACCGGTACGTCTTGAGTCCGCTCCCATTCTATAGCGTGGCCCCCGCGTCATAGCGGGTCGGGCCCGGCCGCTAATAGCGCGCGGCTCTAATCAAAGTTGAACGTTGCGTCTAAAGTGAAAGTAAAACAATGACGGTTAGCTCAGGGAGCTGTTCGGGATCGCCGTGAGGAAATTGCGGCATCCCAAACAGATTACAGGACAGCTGTCTGATCGCCGTATGACAGCTCAGTGCCTGAGATCCAGGCAGGAGCAGTCAAGCGGCAGATTCATCCATCAGTGCTTTCTTATGTGAAACCACTGATCAATGTAAAAGATCAGTGTGTGCAGTGTTATAGGCCCCTATGGGAGCTATAACACTGCAAAAAAAAGCAAAAAAAAGTGAATAAAGATCATTTAACACCTTCCCTAATAAAAGTTTGAATCACCCCCCTTTTCCCATAAAAAAAACAAAAAAAACAGTGTAAATAAAAATTAATATAAACATATGTGGTATCGCCACGTGCAGAAATGTCCGAATTATAATAATATATCATTAATTAAACCGCAAGGTCAATGGCGTACGCGCAAAAAAATTCCAAAGATCAATAAGTCCTATCAATGCAAAAACGGTACCGCTGAAAACTTCAGATCATGACGCAAAAAAATGAGCCCTCATACCGCCCCATACACCAAAAATTTAAAAGTTATAGGGGTCAGAAGATGACAATTTTAAACGTATTCATTTTCCTGCATGTAGTTATGATTTTTTTCAGAAGTACGACAAAATCAAACCTACATACGTAGAGTTTCATTGTAATCGTATGGACCTACAGAATAAAGAGAAGGTGTCATGTTTACCGAAAAATATATTGTGTAGAAACGGAAGACCCCAAAATTACAAAATTGTGTTTTTTTTCAATTTTGTCTCACAATGATTTGTTTTCCTTTTCGCCGTACATTTTTGGGTAAAATGACTGACGTCATTACAAAATAGAATTGGTGGCGCAAAAAATAAGTCATCGTATGGATTTTTCGGTGCAAAATGGAAAGAGTTATGATTTTTTAAAGGTAAGGAGGAAAATGCAAAAAATGGAAAAAAAAAATGGGTCCTTAGGGGGTTAATGTGACTTCAATAAAGGATACAGTATTTGACATACATTTGAGTCTACCATTTTTTTGTAGGATGTATGTTTATGGGTAGCATCACCGTAATGGTGGAGTTTTTGTAGGATTCATAGTTATTTGTTTACTTCAGTTACCTGTATTTGGTGGCTGGTATCGAATTGATTTGTTTCTCTTTTCCCCGGAAGTTTATTTTCTTCATCCTACAAAGTGAGTGTTGTTTCGGACCTTTCCCAGCTTGCTGTGCGGCCCAAGACAATACCTCACAAGTCAAGTGATGAAAGGGGCTTGGCTGCTTTGTCTGTTGTGTGTGAAGCTGGCCCCTTATGATGTTACCAGCACACGTGTGTGTATTCTTCATGACTCAGATCCACAACTTGTGTGTCAGGTTGTCCTATGCTGCAATGGGTGGGGTGACTGATGTGTGAGAGGGAAATAAAGGATTGAAACAAAGGATTCTGGGGATTGTAGTCTAAGGCTCCTTTCTCACTATACTGTTGCTCCGTTACAAAGACCTGTTAGATCTTGCGCTCCGGCCTGACACTCTGACCGTGAGCACATTCCCCCTCTCACTTCCCCAGACTGCGGGGCTGGGATTCGCATCACCGGGATGCACCTGCATGTGAGTTCCAGGCCCTCTCTCACCTCCATGCTCGTCTCCTGCTTCTGTCTTCTCTCAGCGCCCGCCTCCTAGGGCACGCGCGCCGGAGCTCTTTGATTTAAAGGGCCAGTGCGCCCGTAATTGTTGTTTGCACCTGCTCTGTTTTTTTATATATTTCCGCACCTCCTATCACTCCCAGACGGATCTTTGTTGCCCTAGTGCCTAGTGAAAGCGTTTTCTGTGTTGCTTTTCTGTTTTCCAGACGCTTGTATTCCATGACCTGACCCTGCTCATTGCCGCCTGCCTACTGACCTCCTGCCAAGTTCCTGTCTACGCACCTGTGCCGGCTGCCCTGACCTCCGGCTATCCAAATTACGACTTGCCTATCCCTTTTGTGCCTCGCATCACCTCAGCCGCCTGTGTGGTCGAATTGTGTCAGGGGTAGTGACCTAGGCACCCCTGCCGCAGCAAGACCATTGCGGGGGGCTCTGGTGAAAACCAGCGGCACCTTAGGCTCCGCTCCCTGGCATGGCCCATGTCATCTGCCACACAGGTCCAGCAGTTAGCCCATCAGGCGCAACAACTGAGTCAATTGTCAGCCATGGTGCAGCAGCTACTAGCCATGCAGCAACAGCAGCAGCTGCAACCTGCTCCAGTCTCTCCACCTGATCCTGCAGCTCCTTCTGGCTCCAAGCTTCATTTACCCTTACTCATGAAGTATGATGGTGATCCAAAGATCTGTAGAGGCTTTGTGACTCAGTGTTCCATGCATCTGGAGCTCATGGTGGATCAGTTACCGACAGAACAAGCTAAGGTGGCATTTGTGGTCAGTGTTTTGTCTGGGAAAGCCCTGGCCTGGGCTACACCTCTCTGGGATCGTAATGATCCGGATTCCTCTAACCTGATGACTTTCCTTGCTGAATTCCGTAGTGTTTTTGAAGAACCCGCACGAGCCTCCTCTGCCGAGACTGCTCTACTGAACCTCTGACAAGGGAATTCCTCTGTTGGAGAATATGCAGTTCAATTTTGCACTCTTGCCTCTGAACTGGCATGGAACGATGAGGCCTTGTGCGCTACATTTAAAAAAGGACTGTCCAGCTAAATTAAGGATGCTCTTGCTGCACAAGATCCTCCATCTACCCTGTGTGAACTAATCCTTTTAGCCACACGTATTGATGTGTGTTTTGCTGCGAGGCAGGAAGAACTTCATATGGAGAGAGAACCTGCCCGAACACAGTGATTTTCTCGCTTGGCACCCATGTTCCAACGTCCACCTCTACAGTCTTCTTTGCCTCTTTCCGAAGAGGCTATGCAAGTGGACCGTTCTCGCTTGATGCAGCTGGAAAGATCCCAATGAAGCAATGAGAATTAGTACTTATATTGTGCCAGTCCAGGGCACTTTCTTAAAGACTGTGCTATACGTCCACAGCGTCCGGGAAATGCTCTCACCTAGGACACGAAGGAGAGGTGTCCCTAGGTGTGTATTCTACCTCCCCTCGATTGACCATTCCAGTTTAGATTTACGCTTCTGTCAAGTCTTCATTCCTCGCTTCTGCATTTTTGGACTTCTTTGATGCATCCTTGGTCCATAAAATATCATCTTCCTGTGACTCGGCTTGCAAAGCCTTTGTTTATTTCTTCAGTTAATGGACAAAATCTGGACTGTAAGATGCTATTCCGCATAGAGCCTCTTGTCATGCAAGTGGGAGTCTTGCATAATGAAAACATGTAATTCTATGTGCTTCCTCATTGTATTTCTTCTTGGTCTTCCTTGGCTCCAACGGCATTCTCCGTAACTTGACTGGAGATCGGGTGAAATCACAAGCTGGGGACAGTTTTGTCGAAATCACTGTCTTGTGCCAGTCCAGTCTAACACTGTCTTGTCTCTGCCTCCTGTGCCTGGTTTGCCTCTTCCATATCAAGATTTTTCAGATGCATTCTGCGATTGCCCTTACGATTGCCCCATTGACTTACTGCCTGGAACTATGCCTCCTCGAGGAAAAATCTATCCATTATCTGTTCCAGAGACTCAAGCCATGGCAAAATATATCCAAGAGAACCTCCAGAAGGGATTTATCCGGAAGTCCTCCTCTCCTGCCAGAGCAGGTTTCTTCTTTGTAGGGAAGAAGGATGGTTCTCTTCGTCCATGTATAGATTACAAGGGCCTTAACAAGATCACAATCAAAAAATGTTATCCTCTTCCTCTGATCTCTGACTTTTTTGATCGTCTACGTGGTGCCAAAGTCTTCACTAAGTTGGACTTGTGGGGAGCCTATAATCTTATCCATATCCACGAAGGAGATGAATGGAAAACGTCCTTCAATACCCACGATGGACACATGCCTTTCGGTCTTTGTAATGCTCAAGATGTCTTTCAAGAATTTGTCAATGACATCTTCCAAGACCTCCTCTACCCCTTTGTTGTTGTATATCTTGATGACATTCTGATCTTCTCACCTAATTTGGAGGATCATCGCTCACATGTCCGTCTGGTTCTTCAGCGCCTTTGGGAGAATCATCTATATGCTAAACTGGAGAAATGCTTATTCAAGAGATCTTGTCTTTCGTTCCTTGGTTACATAGTTTGTCACTAAGGTATCCAGATGGATCCTGATAAACTGATTGCGATATTAGATTGGCCTCGCCCTACTGGACTTTGGGCTATTCTATGCTTGCTGGGATTTGCCAATTATTATCATCAGTTTATCCCATATTTCTCTTCCTTGGTCGCTCCGATTGTGGCTCCCACAAAGAAGAGTTCTAACCTCAAGTCTTGGCCTCCTGAAGCCAAGGAGGCCTTTTCTCGCTTAAAGTAGGCATTTGCCTCAGCTTCCGTGCTTACTAGACCAGATCACGAGAAACCCTTTGCTTTGGAGGTGGATGCTTCATCTGCAGGAGCCGGTGCTGTTCTAACCCCAAAAAAACTCCAAAGGCAAAATTGTAACCTGTGGTTTCTTTTCTAAGACTTTCTCGCCTACAGAGAGGAACTACTCTATTGGAGATCGAGAACTCATTGCTAACCTTGGAGGACACCTTGGAAGAGTGGTGTCACTTATTAGAAGGTTCACCCCATCCGGTCAGTATCTATTCTGATCATAAGAATCTCCTATATCTACAATCTGCTCAGCGCTTAAACCCTTGCAAGGCTAGATGGTCTCTTTTCTTTTCCAGGTTTAATTTCTTCATTCATTTCCATCCAGCTGACAAAAACATCAGAGCCGATGCTCTTTCCAGATCCTCCGATGTTGTGGGAACGGACTCCACAACTAAGCACGTTATCCCTCCAGAGCGATTGATTTCAGCAGCTCCTGACAATCTTCAGCATCTTCCTCCTGGGAAATCCTTTGTGGCCGCCAAATTGAGATGCAAAGTCCTGAAATGGGGTCATTCTTCTTTGTTGGCAGGTAATCCTGGAATTCGTAAGACCTTACTACTAATCTCCCAGCACTACTGGTGGCCCCAACTCGATGTCTCCAATTTAGTCCGATTCTGTGTTACCTGTGCCCGTGACAAGACTCCTCTGCAGAAACCTGAGGGACTCTTACAGCCATTGCCCATTCCGAAGATTCCCTGGTCCAACATCGCTATAGATTTTATTACCGATCTGCCACCATCCTGTAAAACACGGTCATCTTGGTGGTGGTTGATCTATTTTCCAAGATGGCTCATTTCATTCAACTACCAGGTCTTCCATCTGCCCCACAGCTGGCGAAGCACCTCCTTCAACATATTTTTTGCCTACATGGTCTACCCAATCATATCGTCTCGGATCGCGGAGTTCAGTTTGTCTCCAGGTTCTGGTGTGCTCTCTGTTCCCTTCTTGACATAAATCTGGACTTCTCCTCTGCTTACCACCCTCAGTCGAACGTTCAGGCCGAGAGGGTAAATCAAATTCTGAATACTTATCTCTGTCATTTTGTTTCTGCCGGTCAGGACCTTCTTCCTTGGGCTGAATTCTCCTATAATCATAAGGATTCTGAGTCCACAAGAACTTCTCCATTTTTTGTTGTGTATGGACATCATCTCCGTTCTCCTCTTCCAGTTCCAGTTTTCTCCGGTGCCAGCTGTTGATGAACTCGTCCGAGACTTCTCTTCCATTTGGCAACAAACTCGGCATTCTTTGACTCTTGCCTCCTCACGCATGAAGACCCAAGCAGATAAGAAAAGAAGACCTCCTCCATCTTCTTCTGCCGGTAACAAAGTTTGGTTATCCTACAGGTATTTTCGCTTCAAGATTCCCAGCTACTAGATGGGTCCTCAGTTTCTGTGTCCGTTCGAGGTCTTGCAAAAAATCAATCCAGTCTCATTTAAACTCTGTTTTCCTTCTTCACTTTGTATTCCCAATTCTTTTCATGTCTCTGTCCTCAAACCTCTGGTACTAAACCGTTGCTCACAAAAGAACACTGCTCCCATGCCCATCTGAGGTTCCTCAGATGTTTACCAGGTCAAATAAATTTTTGCCACCAAGACCGTGCGAGGAACACGATTCTTCTTGGCTGACTGGAGGGGATTTGGCCCTGGGGAGAGATCCTGGGAGCAGGAGGAGAACATCCTGGACCGTAATCTCCTCAAGCATTTTATTGAGCCTAAAAAAGAGGGGGTGACCAAATGGGGGGGGGTACTGTTACATCTTGCGCTCTGGCCAGACACGCTGGCCTAGAGCGCATTCCCCCTCTCACTTCCCCAGACGGCGGAGCTGGGATTCCCATCGTGGAACACGCCAGTATGCGAGTCCCAGCCCATCTCTCACCTCTGTGCCCATCTCCTGATTCTGTCTTCTCTCAGTGCAGGCACACATGCCCCGCCTCCTTGGGCATCCATGCTGGAGCTCTTTGATTTAAAGGGCCAGTGTGCCCGTAATTGTTGTTTGCAACTCCCATCACTCCTTGAGGAATCTTTTTTGTCCTAGTGCCTAGTGAAAGTGATTTATGTGTTGTCTTGCAGTTTTCCAGACCCTTGTATACCGTGACCTGACCCTACTCATTGTCGCCTGCCTACTGGCCACCTGCTACGTTCCTGCTACCTAAGAAAACTCTTAAAAACGTCCATTAAAAAATCCCATTATTGTCTATGGGATTTTTTGATTATCCGTTCTCAGCCATTATAGCCCTTTATGACTAACAGACGTAATTTGTGACGGGAGAAAAAACATCACATGCACTAATTTTTCACCAGTCACAAATAATGTCCATTAGTCATAACGGGTGAGAACGGATAATCAAAAAATCCCATAGACATGAATGTGATTTTTTAACGGACATTTTTAAGGCTTTTCTTAGGTTTTCTTAACAGGACATTGTAACAGGTCTTTGTAATGGAAAAACAGTATAGTGTGAAAGGAGCCTAAGGGGATCCATGGAAAACGGAAGTAGCTAATTCGAAATAACAAGCCAGCAGCATGATGGGGGCACAGGACGTGGCCACTTACCACCAACACAAGCACAGATCCTTGGTAAGCATGTCCATTACTGTATGTCACTTTATTAGTAAGTCACCTTATGTAGGATAATGCCTTTATACTGAATGTGGATTTCTAAGGTGGCACCATTGCTGATTGGGGACTTTAAGGAAGACCTTTTTAAAGGGGGCAGCAATGGGTATTTTTACTGAGTGAAGGCACATGAAGGGCACATTTACTGAGGAGATACTAAAAAGCATTAGTTCTGAATAGGGCTACTAAAAAGCATTACTCCTGAGTAAGACAGAATAAGGGGCAATATTATTGAATGGGAGCATAAAGAGGCATTATTACAGAGTGAAGGCACTAAGGAGCACCATTACTTAGTGGCTCCATTACTGAGTGGGGGCACTAGGGCACAAAGGGGGCACTATTACTGAGTTGGAGCACTAAGGGGCATTATTTCTAAGTGCATGAGAAAAGTGGACAGAGATCGGCACTGGCATCTATGGTTTTAAATAGTCTCTAGCAGGCTCTGGCTATCTGCCGAACCCTCAGTGCTGCAGCAAAGCAATCAACTAGCTGGAACCAAACGAGGTGCTCGATCCTCCAGAGCATACAGTGCAACATCCATAAATGAGAAATAAAGAATAAGGAGGCACTCAAAGGTTTCACGGTGCAGCAGTTTTCATTTATTTTCAGTGCAGGGTTGGAGCAGTACAGCATACGCAGGATGCCATTGCAGGAGCACAGGTGCAGTGACAATTGTTTCACGCCCCTTCTGGGCGTTTCATCAGACTACCTTCACTCCCCCATCACACAGGTAAATACCATTCCCATAGTGACGTGTGGTGTGGCGTGCGCCCTCCACACCACACGTCACTATGGGAATGGTATTTACCTGTGTGATGGGGGTGAAATACAGCCCCCTGACAATCCCTGCAAAGCTCATCTAAGACTGCCAAGACCAAGCAGCAGCTTCTACAGCTACCGAGCACCTGGCCATCACATAATCACCGACAGGAAAGCACAATGGTTACTGGATAACTGTATACTGGTTCCATGTAATGTATAAAATGACTAGAAAGGCAGGGACATTAAGGCAATGATCATACATTGGAATGTCCACACGGAAAATCTCCATGCAGAGATTTTCTGCAAACTGCAGGCGGCATAATATGCATTCCATGCCGTGTCTGCAGAAAGAATGAACACGTTCATTCTTTTTGTGGACATGAAAATCGGAACTTCCATGCCGGAAACTTCTGGCATGGAAATTCCGGCGTGTGCACAGCGCAGCAGAATCCTGTTGAATTCAACAGAACTTTGCTGCAGTGGAATCTCTGTGCTGAATTCCAATGCGGAATTCTGGACATTCGGACATGTGAACATGGCCTAATAATCCCTACATTCTCTCTGGAGACCCCAGCTGTCACTGACAGCAGGCTTGCCAATAATGCAGCGGCATAATCTCCTTGCTGCTGCAAAACTTGGTTTACTTGCCTTTTTAGCTATTTATGGCTTAAAATTAGGCTAAAAAACAATGTGTGAACATGGCCTAATTCGGTTTTACCATCACACAGATAACCTGTGAAAATGCTGCAGAATTTCCAGTGCTGTTAACCCAAGTTTACCCTTAGATTACCAAATTATCTTCAGTAATAAATTATGTTTCACATGTTTTTCAGATAAGTTACGGAGAAAGCTTAAATAACAAAATAAATTTTAAATTCTTCTACCGCACTGCACATGGGCCAAATGTTGTGAACAAAGTGATTATAAAGTTACTGAACTACTTTAGTTGGACATGGATTGGATTAATTACTGGTGATGAAGATGATCTCCTGAAAGCCAGTGAAAACCTTAAGGAGGAAAGTTTAAAAAGTGGGATTTGTGTGGAATATTTCCTAAACACTGATGAATTTATCTCTAAAATATACAAAAAACATTTAAAGACAACAAATGCAAGAACTCTTGTCCTTAATGCTTCACTTTTGTCAATAGAAAAAGTATTAAAGATTTTTTTACGAAAAACCCAACACAATTTAATCTTTACAAAAGATATACTGACTGATAGCCGTGCGATAGAAGATAGATATATATTTTATTTGGAAGAAGTATTATTATTTGTTCCTCAGAAAGGCAACATAATTGGCCTAAAGAAAGTGCTTCAAAAAGCCAACCCTGTAGATTACCCAAATAACAAGATGCTTCAACATATATGGCTTTCATATTTTCGTTGTGAGCCACCAGATAACAAAGTAAATAAAAAGTACTGGTGCAGGAAAAACCATACACTAGAATCACTTTCTAACATGGAATATGATGTTGACAACTTTCGGACCACATACAGTGTTTACCTTAGCGTTTATGCTGTTGCTCACGCCTTGAACAATATGAACATGGCAGATAATAAAGATGGGAAACACCATGGATCATTTCTTCAGAGGATTCATGCAAAACAGGTGAGTAATGCCAATTCTATATATGATCTTCATAGGATTCACTCAGATTAAAAGGGTTAAAGATACTGTAACATAAGGCTGGATGTGGGTTGGGACACCTTGGTGCCCAGTATATACAAGTGCGTGTTATAAGCCGATAAATATGGTAGTTTGGTATAATGTTCATGCACTAGTAGATATAATCTGGGAATGATCACTTCTTTGCTGTGGATCATTTTTAGCCACTATAGCATTTGTGCACTGCGGATATTATAGTTAGCATAAGGGTTCTGGCTCCAAGATAAGGATAGTGGCTTAAGGATTGTGACCCCTGTTCACACACACACTGTCTGTCCTATCTCTATCTCTCTGTATTCCTGCAACATGATCTCTCTCTGCTGCTCTGACTGTGTGCTGGGACCGGCTTGTGACTACCTTTTAGCTGTGCAAAACTTCCCTCCCCTCTTGCTGTTTCCTATTGGCCTTTGAGCTACTTGACACCTAAGCCAACAAGTATTATGACAACCTTGGTTATTATACGATATGCTGGTCACAATAACTTCATCCGCCCCCTGCTCCTCCCACTTCCTCTGGGTGCCAAACGTTATGGTTTGCACATATTTTTGTCTTTGGACCAGTTCATGCAAACCAAACCAGTAAAAGTTCTAAATTTCAGTCAAATCCAAGTTTACTGGGCTCAGCTAGCTCAAGATTGATTTCATCAGCTTTATGTGTAATGGAAAAATATGTAGCCCAAAAGTGTTAGGAAATAAAAACTAACGGAAAAGTGTCTGGTCATTCAGCGCAATTGTGGGAGAAGGGATGAGGAATACATAGTGTTTTAGCACCATTTCAGCATGGGATAAGGCCTTATCAACCCTGAGATGACATCATGGTAGCCCAGAACATTTTACAGCTCGCAGCAAGATCACATGAAAGATGAGCACTGAGCAGTGCAAAGAACAACTCATTGGGGAACTACTGATCCCACACTACAATACAAAGCGATCTGAGCAAAGAATTGTGCAGTGGGCTGATCTCAGTGATCTGCATTACTGGGTCAAGTTGCTGCACTACAAATTCCAGCAGTGTAACTGCACAACATGCCCAGGGAAATATATCACACAACTACACAAAGCAATGTGCAGTGAGCTGACCTGTGTTTTACCTTTCTTTTCTGGGTTTAACCAAATAAAGAGCATTTCTATCGGAAAGAGTTTATTTTGCCATTCGTGCCATTTATAAAGGGGTTTAACAAAAAAAATAATTTTTAGCGGTGGGAATGAAAGTTTCTAGCACAAGCAGAGTCTCTGAGTAGAGTAGAGGCACTGCTGAGAATGAAGCACAAGGAGGCACTGGAAGTCCCGGCTGCTGGCTCCTCTGCTTCAACTGAGCTTCATGCCGCCGACAGGCAGCAGGGACTTCGATTGCCTCTGTAGCCTCTCTACTTTCTGGTGTTGAGCAGATGTGCACTGTTACAGCACCTGTTTGCAGTTTAGGGGGGACATTTATCATTGCATTTAGAGCTGTTTTGTTATCTGTTTTTTTGCACCTTTTTTGCGACTTTCTTCACAATGTTGACTTGCAGTACAGCATTTATCCTTTTCACTATGCAGTGGTCATGTAAAGACTTTTGTGAAAAGTCGCAAATTTTTTTGTGCCAACAATTCCCAAAAGTCACAAAAATACACCAGCCCAGACCTGGCTTAGCTTTTTGGTGTATGTGTAGAAAAGTAGCAAATTTTTGCGCAGCAGGATTAAAAAGTCACAAAATAATTTAACCAGTGAAAATCCAGGAGATGTGTTTCTACACAAAAATTTATCAAATGCCCTGGGTGCATTTAATAAATTTGGTGCTCCTACACATTACCAGCGCACAAAAAAAGTGTAAAATATGCTTTACTTACAATGATAAATGTCCCCCCATAAGCGTAAGCTTGATGCCTTCTTCTTCCTCTGCCGGTGCTTGCGTGTGGGGCATCCTGTGTGCCAGCCTAGGGTCGACTTTGCCTTAAGGTGCTATTTTGCAAACTCCAGGCAGGCTTTCATGTCACTGACCTTTCTGCTATAAAGACCAGCTTTGTGGAGTGCTACAGTTATGGTTCGGCTCTTGGAAGTTTCTTCTATCTGCATACAGGATCTTTGGAACTCAGCCAAAGGAAAAAAGTGGGTTTGGGTATTTGGTCACCTCTCTTACCAAGTCCCTTCTTTCATGACTACTTTGGTGGCCAGATGTAACAGTCCTGGTTGTTCTAATTATCTTTCATTTAAGATTTTTGGAGTCCACTGTGCTCTTCATTTCAAGAGAAAAAGGAGGCACCAGAGTGTCAAAGCAAAAGGTCTCATTACTTTTCCTATGTCCATGCTAATTTTTTTTTAGATGATGTCAGTGAAGCTTCCTTGTAAGATTAACAAATAAGAATGGGTAATGTGGGACATGGGCATTCTAAAATTAACCTATAATTTTGATTTATTAAAATCTTTTCAGCCGAACAAATTTATAAAAAATTTACATTTCCAAACTCCTTCTGGGGATGAAATAGTTTTTGATGAAATGGGAATATCCAGTATAAGATTAGAATTATTACATGTTGTTGTGTTTCCAAACAAAACCTTTACAAAAGAACCTGTTGGAGAATATAACCCTAATGCAAATGAAAGCGACAGATTCTTCATAAGAAAGGATTATACCAAGTGGGCCAAAAGAATTAAAGAGGTAGGTAATACCATGGTACATGTAAACGTTTTGCATGAAAAGTTTGGTAGACTATTTTACATATTAATTATAATGTAGAATTGCACTATGCCATATAATAGTTGTCAAAGTTATCTTTTGATAAAATTCTGGTTCTATCCTAAACAGTCTAGAATGGTTTACAAATGTATCGTCTTTGCTTTTGCAACCATCCTGCGGCCAGTAAGGGCTGCTGGACAAATTCAAATTTGTTGAGTTTGCAACCATCCTGCAGCCAACCTGAGCTGCTGGCCAAAATGAGTACCTAGTCTTCATTATTTTGCTGAGACAACCGTACCCTGCATGCCATGGTTGATAGGTGGCATTGTACTTACAGCCAGTGGCAATACATGTTCAAAGAATAGTTTTGCTCCATTCATTGCTCCTACTTCCAGCCAGGCCTGGGCCATCTGGCTGGACGAAATTTAACAAATTTACAGCGGTTACTTTTACAACCACCTTGCGGCCAGCCAGGGCTGTTGGCCAAAATCAAATTTGTTGTGTTTGCAACCATCCTGCAGCCAGCTAGGGCTGCTGGCCAAATTTAAATTTTCAGCAGTTGCTTTTGCAACCACCCTGCGGCCAGCCATGGCTGCTGGCCAAAATCAAATTTGTTGTGTTTGCTTTTGCAACCTCACTGCAGCCAGGCAGGGCTGCTGGCTAAAATGAATTGGACTTTTTGGGAAACCTCCAGCCAGCCAGACCAAATGGACATCTGGCTCACCAGATTAGACCATTGGCCAGAACTTGTCCAGTTTGCCATGAGTGTTCTGTCTTACCCACCCTCTATTGTGGCTTCCGCGAGAGTGTTCAGCACAGCAGTGTGGTCACCCTCATGTGAACAAGATTGTCAGCCAGTAGCATGGAAAAACTGACTTTTACTAAAAGGCATCAGGCATGGATCAGTGAGGAATTTAAACCTCTGGTGCTAGATGCCACTGATTAGACAGTGCTACCACCACCCTGCCGGATGCTAGTGACATCAGTCTACCATCTTGTGCTGTACGCTATAAACATCTGTCTTCCATCTTATGCTGTACGCTGTTAACCTCAGTAAGCCACCACCTGCTGTACACGTGCTTCTTCTAGTAATACCAATCCACAATTACCCTACCAGCCAGGCCTACACATACACAATCCATCAAATGAATTTTTCGGCTTTTCATACAAGAGCTATTTCTTCTTCACTATTTTAGAATGCCAATTATGTTACTACTAAAAAAAAGGGATAATTTTTGGCATGCCAGGATAAAGCTACGGTGCCTTCCCATGCCTCTGTGTGCATATTAACATTGACAGGCATCTACTGACAACCAGGGATACTTTATAGTCAAAAAGAAAGGAAATGTCTGCTCACCCCTCCACACATTATAACTCCAATTAATGAGTAGGCCCGGTGCATGGGTCATAGCTGCCGTAGGTACGATGAGACTGAGAAAGATCTTTTCTTGCAGGAGGAAAACCAGCACTCCAATTCAAACTACGGAATATGGTAAAAACATATTCCGGAGTTTGGATTGGAGTGCTGGTTTTCCTGCTGCAAGGAAAGATCTTTTTCAGGCTAAGTTTCCACTTTGTTTTTTTTTTCTGGCAGGTTTTGGAAAACTGCCACTGCAGCTATGGAGCCAAAGCCAGAAATGTATTCAAAAGGAATAGGACATATAAAGGAAGGACTTACACTTCTCCTCCCTTATGGATCCATTTCTGACTTTGGCTCAAAAACTGCCAGAAAAAAAATAAGTGGAAGCGCAGCCTCAGGAATACTTTATGCCGCTTTACTTTGGCGTTAATAAGCCGAAAAAATGGGCGGGCAGGAATAGTTATCATGGGTTACCGCATGTCACTATAACTGATCCATACAAACACTTTAAAACTACTTGAATACATTCCTAACAGTGTTAGACATGGATTTAGAGGTGTTAGGCAGTGTTATAAACGTGTTTAGGGACTTATTTAATTGCCGATTCGAGTCAAACCGAGCCGAACCGAACTCACGATTTCAAAAAAGTTTGACGAGTCTGGCGATCCAAACTTTTAAAAGTTCGCTCAACTCTAGTCTTGACCAGTTTATTCAGCACAGCAGCATAGTGCCACAATCTGAGACCTAGATGAGTGAAAAGTGAATTTGAATGGCCTTAGTACACAGTCCAGTGGTGGCCCTGGTCTCTGCTGCACAATGGACCTGACTGTTTAGCCTTTCAGGCAGTGCAGATGCCACTCTATCAGTCATCTGTGATTGGTCTTTGCTGCCTCATATAAATTCTTGCTGTATTGTATTTCTGTGCCTTTGACACCTCACTTGTTACTTGTATTATCCCTTCTGTCTTGTGATTCTGGACTGATGTAGTCTCCTTGAATTTTAACCATTAGGCCTGATTCTGACCATCCTTCTACATACTGATTTGGACCTTGGCATACTGGTATAGATAGATTCAGCTATTTTTTGCATCACCAATTCTACTTTGCAGTGACATTAGTCATTTTACCCAAAAAAATCCATGGCGAAATGAAAAAAATAATAATTGTGCGACAAAATCGAAGAAAAAACGCCATTTTGTAAATTTTGGGGGCTTCCGTTTCTACGCAGTGCATATTTGGGTAGAAATTACACCTTATCATTATTCTGTAGGTCCATACGGTTAAAATGGTACCCTATTTATATAGGTTTAATTTTGTCCTACTTCTGAAAAAAATCATCAACTACATGCAGGAAAATGTAAACGTTTAAAAATAAAAATGTCCTCTTCTGACCCCTATAACTAATTTTTTTGCGCCGTGATCTGAAGTTTATATTGGTACCATTTTTGTTTTGATCTGACTTTTCGATCACTTTATTCATTTTTTAATGGTATAAAAAGTGACCAAAAATACGCTTCTTTGGAATTTGGAATTTTTTTACGTGTACGCCATTGACCGGGCGGTTTAATTAACAATATATTTTTATAGTTCGGACATTTCTGCACGCGGCTATACCATATATGTTTATTTTTATTTACACTGTTTTATTTTTTTAATGGGAAAAGGGGGGTGATTCAAACTTTTATTAGGGAAGGGGTTAAATGATCTCTTAACACTTTTTTTAAACTTTTTTTTTTGCAATGTTATAGCTTCCATAGGGGCCTATAACATTACATACACTGATCTTTTACACAGATCGCTCTCATGTATTAACATGCTTGTGATAAGTGTTATCGGTGCTTGACTGCTACTGCCTGGATCTCAGACACAGAGCAGTCATTTGCCGATCGGAAACGAGGAGGCAGGTAGGGTCCCTCCCGGTGTCCTGTAAGCTGTTCGGGACGCCGCGATTTCACCGTGGCGGTCCCGAACAGTCTGACTGAGCAGCCGGGATAGTTTCACTTACGATTCAGATGCGGCGGTCAGCTTTGATCGCCGCATATGAAGGGTTAATACAGGGCATCACCGCGATCGGTGATGTCCTGTATTAGCCACAGGTCCCAGCCGTTGATGGCCACCGGGACCGTCGCGATATGACGCAGGGTCACCGCATGACTCCGCGGCATATTGCAAGAGCCGGCAGAGGACATAAATACATGTCCTTCGTCGTTAAGGAGATAAAATAAATGGCACTGTATATGATTGGATATGGTGAATGTGCAGGATATGGGCAAAAAAAATATAAAAAGTTAAAAACCCAGAGTGCTTCTTAAAACATACAAGTGGCAGGTGATACTAAATCATGAATAAATTACAGAATAAAAAAATAATCAAATGCAAATGTGCGATGCATATTGTTATGTGTTGAGGCACTGTGTGAATAAATACATACAATAAATTAATACATTAATTCATATAAAGTCAAATCGAGGTGATTGATACATAAGACCATCAATTAAAAACATACATAAAATATGTGAATTCGTATAAATACAATTTATAGTACATGACATTTAAAAATATAAAAAAAGAAATTGAGAAACAGAAACATAGCCGCACATCCACCATTTCTATTTTGATCTACTTGCTTCTTAGCATAATTCCAAAAACTAACAGGTTGTTAGTATACATTTTGATCCAAAAGTACCAGCCCCCTTGCCACCTCAAGGCCACCTAATCAGAGTGGGTCCCTAACCTACCACTGGCGTAGTGCCGGGTGGCGACCACTGCCTCCGCGACACCAAGCCCACAGGGGGAATGACCCAGTAGTCATGCAGCCCCACTGCTTCCTGACCAAGCCCCCAGCTCCGGGCCACACCACCCCACAGACAAAGCATCACAGCAACAATGGCCGCCACAGAGTACCACAGGAGCATGAACACCTACCACGTGCTCCCTGCTTTTGTTTCAACATTTAAAAATGTATCAGTGCATCAATAATATTCATAAGGTGCAAAAGAAAACACTTCAAAAACACACCAATAAAGTGCAATGTTTAAACAGTCATACAGAAAAATTTCAATACATTATAAAAAATACATTTAAAAAAATTATTCATGAGGGATCTTCTCCAATGTCCCTCACATGGGCGATTCTTCCTGCAATTCTTAAAGGAGAACTCGGGGATGGGAAAGTGGCCGGTCATACTGCTGGCAGTAGAAAAAATAAAGAGGTACATAACTTCCGTCGCTCACCTGATGCCTCTGGTAACCCGCTCCGGCCTCCGGGGATTGGTTGAGTGCAGTATGACTTGACGACCACCGGCAACCAGGAAGAAGATCGCGGTGGTGGCCAGAGCGGGTTACCGGAGGTACCGGGGGGAGCGACGGAAGGTATGTACCTCTATTTTTTTTAGAGAAGAAATATCCAGCATCCAGCTGAGTTCCAAGGGTATACTTTATTGGAGGTAGCAAATGCACGTATAACTCTGACGCGTTTTGCGTGTTAGCGCTTAGTCATAGAGTAATAAAACAGTGATACAATACACTTATAAGTACTAAAACCATTTGATCACATGACCATGTTGCAAAAAAACACATACAAAATCCGTACTGGATTCTGGTAAATCTAAAACCAGAAATGGAATGACAGCTATACAATTTCTCAGTACCTGTTCACACCTGCGATTTCAAAATGACTAGAAATTATCTATTATATCTGAGTACGTAACAACCAGAATAGGTGGCAAAATATTCAAAGCAAGGAAAAAAACCAAATCTAATTTAACTAAACATAAACATAAAAGAATCTTATCCGAAACTCTTCAGAAAAAATTCCCTGAGGATTTAATACTAACATGCATGTATAGAAGCCAAAATATCTAACAATGGGAGATAATTAGAAGGTATATATTGATATCTGTAACTACACAGGTATCAAACAGAGGGGAGAGGATCATGTTGAATTATGATTATTGCATTGCCACATCTACGCATAATTATAAAACCAAAACTATAAGAAGGTAAGCATACATATGTGTATATGTTTTTTAATAATTTCTTACCCCATTATATCACTGTGTTACAATGGATAATTATGATGTTAATGATTTGTTTTCTACACAGATATGTCTTATTTTATATTATTATTAGTAAGTATTCTATGCATATATATATATATATATATATATATATCAATTAATATTATACTGTATTATTTGTTATCATTATATTGCAATAGCCATACATATTAGATTAATTATGTTATGATTAATTCATTTTATATTTATATTATACTATGTGTTATTTATTATTCTATTCCTATGAGTCGATCATTATTGTGATGTAGTATATTCCAACTGAAGAATAAACTATATCCCCATGAATTTCTTAATTTTGCTTTGTTCATGATCATACATCATTTTATTTTTGTCACGCCGAGCACTCCGGGTCCCGCTGCGCCCTTGTCACCGGAGGGAACGCGATCCGAGGCACGGGATGTGCCCGCTCTCGGATCGCGCCCCATGTCACTCACCTCACGCCTCCGTCTGCTTTCTCCCGGCGCGCACGGCCCCCATCCCTAGGGTGCGCGTGCCGGCTTGCTGAAATTTAAAGGACCAGTGCACCACGAATTAGTGCCTGGCCCAATCATTGCAGAACATATAAATATCCACTTCCCCTTCCTGCCCTTGCCGGATCTTGTTGTCCTAGTGCCCTGAGAAAGCATTTGTGTGTATCCCTAGCCTGTGTATCCAGACCCTTGCCGTTGCCCCTGACTACGAACCTTTGCCGCCTGCCTTGACCTCTGGCTACATCCGACCTTTCCTTCGCCTTGTCCTTATGTACTACGCCTATCTCAGCTGTTAGTGAGGTTGAGTCGCTATCGGGGGGTACTACCTGGGAGTTACCGCCGCAGCAAGTCCATCCCGCCTTGTGGCGGGCTCTGGTGAAAACCAGTAACTTCTTAGTACCGGTCCCCTGGTACGGCCCACGCCATCGCCTCACTAACACAGAGGATCCACTACCCGCTTCCAGTCCGGTTCCTGACAGTAGATCCGGCCATGGATCCCGCTGAGGTACCACTGCCAAGCCTCGCTGATCTCACCACCGTGATCGCCCAGCAGTCCAAGCAGATCGCTCAACAAGGACAGCAGCTGTCACAGTTGACTGTTACGTTCCAGCAGCTTCTACCTCCACAGCAGCAACCATCTCCTCCGCCAGCTCCAGCATCTCCTCCACAGCGAGCTGCCGCCTCCACGTCCAGAGTCCGCCTGTCTCTACCTGACAAGTTTGATGGGGATTCTAAGCTCTGCCGTGGGTTCCTGACCCAGTGTTCGCTGCACCTGGAGATCATGTTGGACCACTTTCCCACTGAACGGTCTAAGGTGGCATTCGTGGTCAGTCTGCTATCTGGAAAGGCCTTGTCCTGGGCCACACCGCTTTGGGACCGCAACGATCCTGCTATTGCTACCAACCAGTCCTTCTTCATCGAACTACGCAGTGTCTTTGAGGAACCTGTCCGTGTCTCTTCCGCTGAAACAGCCCTGCTAAACCTCGTCCAAGGAGACTCTACAGTGGGCGAATATGCCGTACAGTTCCGTACTCTGGTCTCTGAGTTGGCCTGGAATATTGAGGCTCTCTGCGCGACCTTCAAGAAAGGTTTATCCAGCCACATCAAGGATTGTCTGGCCGCACGAGAGATACCTTCCTCCCTGTCTGATCTCATTCATTTGGCTACCCGCATTGATATGCGCTACATTGAAAGACGCCAGGAGCTTCACCAGGATAAAGATCTTGTTCGCACCAGGCGTAATCCGCGCCTGGCTCCTCTCTTTCAGCATCCATTGCCACCTTTTACTGTGCCTTCCGCCTAGGAGGCCATGCAAGTGGACCGGTCTCGCCTGACCCAACAAGAGAGGACTCGCCGTAGGAACGAGAACTTGTGTTTATACTGTGCGAGCTCTTAGCATTTCTTAAAGGACTGTCCTCTTCGTCCTCCGCGTCAGGGAAACGCACGCACCTAGTGAACGTGGGAGAGGCGTTACTAGGTGTGAATTCTTCCTCTCCACGTCTTACTATTCCGGTACGGATTTCCTTGCCCACTAACTCTTCCTTCTCTGCTGAGACCTTTCTGGACTCTGGTTCAGCAGGAAATTTCATCGAAGTTTCACTCATCAACAGGTACTATATTCCTGTTACCCGTCTCGTCAAACCTCTCTTCATAGCCTCGGTGAATGGAGAGAGACTGGTCTGCACCGTGTGTTATCGCACTGAACCCCTGCTCATGAACATTGGAGTTCACCATCTAGAAAATATCGAATTTTTCGTATTGCCCAATTGTACTTCAGAAATTCTTCTTGGCTTGCCCTGGCTCCAGTGTCACGCACCTATCCTCGACTGGACCTTCCTGCCACAAGCGATGTCTTAAGTCGGTTCCTGTCAATCAAGTCTCCATCGCTCCTCCATTGCCTGGTCTTCCAAAGGCCTATCAGGACTATTCAGACGTTTTTTGTAAAAAGCAAGCAGAGGTCTTACCTCCACATAGACCCTTTGACTGTCCTATCGACTTGCTCCCTGGTACCACTCCGCCCCGTGGAAGGATTTACCCACTCTCCGCTCCAGAAACACAAGCCATGTCTGAATACATTCAGGAAAACCTAAAAAGAGGTTTTATCCGAAAATCTTCCTCTCCAGCCGGAGCTGGATTCTTCTTTGTTCCAAAAAAGACTGATCTCTACGCCCTTGTATAGACTACCACGGTCTTAATAAAATCACAGTAAAGAATTGCTATCCTTTGCCTCTGATCTCCGAACTCTTTGACCGACTGCGTGTGGAAAATTTTTTCACCAAACTGGATCTAAGGGGCGCATATAACCTCATCCGTATTCAACAAGGTGATGAATGGAAAACCGCCTTCAATACTAGAGATGGTCACTTCGAGTACCATGTCATGCCCTTTGGACTTTGCAATGCCCCTGCAGTGTTTCAGGACTTTGTCAATGAGATCTTTCGGGACATGCTGTATTCCTGTGTGGTAGTCTATCTAGATGACATCCTAATTTTTTTCCCCAACCTAGAGGAACATCGCCTCCATGTCCATCAAGTGCTTCAGCGCCTACGCAAAAATCATCTTTATGCCAAGATTGAGAAATGTCTCTTTGAACGCAGCAGTCTACCCTTCCTGGGTTACATAGTGTCCAGCCAAGGCCTTCAAATGGACCCTGACAAGCTATCTGCGGTAATGGATTGGCCACGCCCCACAGGTCTACGAGCTATCCAACAATTTCTCGGATTTGCTAATTATTACCGACAATTCATTCCCCACTTCTTCACCATCGTTGCTCCTATTGTAGCATTAACCAAGAAGAATGCTAATCTGAAATCCTGGCCTCCACAGGCGGAGGAAGCCTTTAATCATCTCAAAGCCGCCTTCGCCTCTGCACCAGTCTTGTCCAGGCCTGATCCTCTCAAACTTTTCTTCCTTGAGGTTGATGCCTCCTCAGATGGAGCCGGAGCTGTTCTTCTACAAAAAAACGCTAAAGGAAAAATTGTCACTTGCGGATTTTTCTCCCAAACTTTTTCCCCTCCTGAAAAAAACTATTCCATAGGTGACCGTGAATTATTGGCCATCAAATTGGCACTCGAAGAGTGGAGACATCTTCTGGAAGGGTCCCTTCATCCCATCATCATCTACACGGGCCACAAAAACTTGTCCTATCTCCAGTCCGCCCAGCGTTTAAATCCTCGCCAGGCTAGATGGCCATTGTTTTTTGCCCGTTTCAATTTTCAGATTCATTTTCGCCCTGCGGACAAGAATATCAGGGCAGATGCTCTATCATGTTCCACCGATGTCTCAGAATCTGAAGCTTTTCCTCAACACATCATACCTCCAGAATGTCTGATCTCCTCTGCTCCTGCTTCTCTAGTGCCAATTCCTCCTGGAAAAAGGGATGTTCCTCCATGTCTTCGCCTCCAAACTCTCAAATGGGGTCATTCCTCCCACCTGGCTGGTCATGCTGGAATCAAAAAGTCCATACAGTTAATTGCCAGACATTATTGGTGGTCCTCTCTGGAGAAAGATGTGACGGATTTTGTATGGGCCTGTACAGTGTGTGCACGTGACAAAACTCCACGCCAGAAGCCGGCTGGTCTTCTCCTTCCTCTGCCTGTGCCTGAACAACCATGGTCCCATATAGGTATGGACTTTATCACTGACCTTCATGTATCTCATGGCAACACTGTCATTTGGCTGGTCGTGGATAGTTTTTCCAAAATGGCTCATTTTGTCCCACTTCCAGGTCTTCCCTCTGTGCCTCAATTGGCTAAAAAAAATTCTCCACATTTATCGTCTCCACGGACTTCCCACGCATATTGTGTCTGATAGAGGCATTCAATTTGTTTCTAAATTTTGGAGAGCACTTTTTAGTCAATTAAAAATCAAATTAAATTTCTCTTCCTCCTATCATCCGCAATCCAATGGACAAGTGGAAAGAGTAAACCAGATTCTTGGTGACTACCTTCGACATTTTGTCTTCCCCCGTCAAGACGATTGGGTTGATCTTCTGCCCTGGGCTGAATTCTCGTACAACTTCAAAAATTCTGAATCTTCCTCCCAATCTCCATTTTTTGTGGTGTACGGCCGTCATCCTCTCCCCCCCTCCCCATTCTCACTTCTTCTGGAGTCCCTGCCGTGGACGAATTGATTCAAGATTTCTCCTCCATCTGGAAAGAGACTCAAAAGTCGCTCCTACTGGCCTCATCTCACATGAAGAGACATGCTGACAAAAAGAGAAGAATTCCTCCTTTCTTTTCCCCCCGGTGACAAAGTCTGGCTCTCTACCAAATACATCCGTTTCCGTGTCCCTAGCTACAAGCTTGGTCCTCTGTACCTCGGGCCTTTTAAAATCAAGAATCAAATCAATTCTGTCTCCTACAAGCTTCATCTTCCCCCTTCTCTTCGTATTCCTAACTCTTTCCATGTGTCTCTTCTCAAACCTCTCGTACTTAACCACTTTTCTCCCAAGGTCTCTGTTCCTGCTCCTATCTCTGGCTCCTCTGATGTCTTCTCCGTCAAGAAAATCCTCGCCTCCAAGGTCGTCCGAGGTAAAAAAAAATTTTTGGGGTGGATTGGGAGAATTGTGGCCCTGAAAAAAGATCATGGGAACCCGAGGCCAATATTTTAGACAAGGAACTCATCTACAGATTCCTCGGTTCCAAAAAGAAGGGGAGACCCAAGGGGGGGGTACTGTCACGCCGAGCGCTCCGGGTCCCGCTGCCTCCCCGGAGTGCTCACGGTGTGCCTCTACATGCAGCGCTCCGGTCAGCACCACTGACCGGAGCGCTGCTCCCTTGTCACCGGAGGGGACGCGATCCGAGGCACGGGACGTGCCCGCTCTCGGATCGCGCCCCATGTCACTCGCCTCACGCCTCCGTCTTCTTCTTACCGGCTCCCTAGGGCGCGCGTGCCGGCTTGCTGAAATTTAAAGGACCAGCGCACCACTAATTGGTGCCTGGCCCAATCATTGCAGAACATATAAATATCCACTTCTCCTTCCTGCCCTTGCCGGATCTTGTTGCCCTAGTGCCCTGAGAAAGCGTTTTGTGTGTATCCCAAGCCTGTGTATCCAGACCCTTGCCGTTGCCCCTGACTACGAACCTTTGCCGCCTGCCTTGACCTCTTGCTAGGTCCGACCTTGCCTTCGCCTTGTCCTTGTGTACTACGCCTATCTCAGCTGTTAGTGAGGTTGAGTCGCTATCGGGGGATACGACCTGGGAGTTACCTCCGCAGCACGTCCATCCCGCCTTGCGGCGGGCTCTGGTGAAAACCAATAACTTCTTAGAACCGGTCCCCTGGTACGGCCCACGCCATCGCCTCACTAACACAGAGGATCCACTACCCGCTTCCAGTCCGGTTCCTGACAATTTTATTATATTATATTTATGGATATATATCTTTGCCTTTCAGTTATTATTTAATACCCACAATATATATCAACTGGAAATAACCTACTATCAATATGACATAATTAAATCTAATCTATGATTTAAAACTTGAGGGTATCTGGTGTTCAAAATGAACATCCAGTACGTCTCTCGGTTAAGTAATTTTCTCCTCATGTCTCCTCCTCTAGTATTACACCTAACTTTCTCTATTCCCATGACACTCAGGCTACTAGTGTCTCCTGCATGTTGTTCTCTGAAGTGTCTGCTCAAAGCTGATATATTGAATTTCTCCATGCGGAAATCTGAAATATGCGGTCTGATCCTCTCTTTCAGATGATTACTCGTACAGCCAACATATTGTTGTTGGCATATATCACATGAGGACAAGTATATAACTGAACTTGTATTACAGTTTACATAAGATCTGACGGCATATTTCTTTTTAGTTACACAAGACATAAATTCTCTACTTATATTCATGTATGAGCATGTTATATATTTATTATGGCCACATTTCCAGTTTCCCGTAGTATTAAGCCAATTCCCATTAAAAGTTTTTTTGGGGTTACTGCTGAATAAACTAGGAGACACTTTAGAGCCTATAGTGGGACCTTTCCTTGACACAACGTTCACACCACTCTCAATAGTTACTTTAAGTATTGGATCCATTTCCAAGATAGGTAAGTACTTGTTAATGATCCGTTTAATACATATGAACTGATTGCTGTAGGCTGTGACAAGCGTGGGTTTCCTCAAGCCCATGTTCACACCAGTTTTCTCTTCTTCGCGCATTTTTAATTTTTTCCCAAATTAATCCATTTTTTACTTTTGTCCTCTCTTGATTGATTTATCGTTTTTCCTCTATTAGATCCTTCCTATCTATTCTATCCACTCTCTCTTCTGCTATTTGTATATCCTGCATAGAATAGCCTCTCTCATAGAAGCGTTTTCTCCATTTATTATTCTCTTCTAGGAAGGTTTTTAGGATATGAGCAATTACGTTTAATACGGCCGAATGGTATATTTTTAACTACATGGCGTGGATGACAGGAACTAGCAAGCAATATTGCATTGCTTGCTGTTTCCTTCCTATATGGATTAATTTTAACACCATATTCATCTGATGAAATAGTGATATCCAAAAAGTTTACTGACTCATTACTATAATGTGACGTAAATTTTAGATTAAATTCATTTTGGTTGATAAATTTCATGAAATCTCCAAATTCACATTCAGACCCTTTCCACACCAGTAGTAGGTCGTCAATAAAACGACCTATCCACTGGAGACATATATGTGTAGAAAGCAAATTATTAACATCATAATTATCCATTGTAACACATTGATATAATGGGGTAAGAAATTATTAAAAACATATACACATATGTATGCTTACCTTCTTATAGTTTTGGTTTTATAATTATGCGTAGATGTGGCAATGCAATAATCATAATTCAACATGATCCTCTCCCCTCTGTTTGATACCTGTGTAGTTACAGATATCAATATATACCTACTAATTATCTCCCATTTTTAGATATTTTGGCTTCTATACATGCATGTTAGTATTAAATCCTCAGGGAATTTTTTCTGAAGAGTTTCGGATAAGATTCTGTTATGTTTATGTTTAGTTAAATTAGATTTGTTTTTTTTCCTTGCTTTGAATATTTCGCCACCTATTCTGATTGTTACATACTCAGATATATTAGATAATTTCTGGTCATTTTTAATTCGCAGGTGTGAACAGGTACTGAGAAATTGTATAGCTGTCATTCCATTTCTGGTTATAGATTTACCAGAATCCAGGACGGATTTTGTATGTGTTTTTTTTGCAACATGGTCATGTGATCAAATGGTTTTAGTACTTATAAGTGTATTGTATCACTGTTTTATTACTCTATGACTAAGCGCTAACGCGCGAAACGCGTCAGAGTTATACGTGTATTTGCTACCTCCTATAAAGTATACCCTTGGAACTCACCTGGATGCTGGATATTTCTTCTTTGTTCCTTCGTTGTGAGGCCAGGGGCGGTACCGGCCTATCCGAGCACGGGTGCTAACAGTCTGGAGGTGAGCTGTTTCCACTTGGATATTCTATTTTTTTTTACTGCTGGCAGTATACCAGGCAATTTTCCCATCCCGGAGTACTCCTTTAATGATGACATGAAATCTATAACAAAGATAAAACATTGAGACCATTAAAAACTAGGATCACTATGCATTTAAAAAAAAAATCACTAAAGTATAACATTTAAGGAAGCTCAGTGTCTCATTGAGGCCTTGAGAGAGCGATGTTTTTAGCTTCCATTTCCATTTGCTTTCACATTGTGCCCTCTTTTTGAACACATCCCTTTCTCTCATGGTAAATTTGTGATCAATACCTCTCACTTGTAGTATAGTGGGGTTATAATAATGGTACAATTTAAAATGCTTTGTTAAGGGGTTTCAGCATATAGACACTGGGCCTCAATTACTAAGGCTTTTTCTGAATGGGTTTTGTAGGATTTTTGTGTTGCATGTGTTGTGTGCCAGAATTTGCGATAAAATAATGTACTAATCTTTACACATATGGTGGATTTTTGCTTTGGAAACCCCTCAACTCAGAGCAAGTGTAAAAAAAAAGTGTTTAAAGAGCAATACAGATCCCACAATGAAGCTGGGCTGATTTCTAAATTCTGCTATATATGAATGACCTAACATCTCATTCACTTTGCTGTTCTGTTTGACTTTGGATCTTCTATCTGAAAATTTGGATGGAAAATCCTCTAGCTGTGAAACTGCTGTTAGTTACCACAAGTTACAACATGTTACCATAACTTTGACATTAAAGGGGTTGTCCAGAGAAAGAAACAATCTGTGTATGGTGTCAAAAAGTATAATTTAAAGCAACTTACTAATATAATATTTTTAGCCATAGATCTTCTATTTCAGCTGTGCCGCTGTAACCAGTGACGTCATGTCACAGGCTCTAGAAGCAGTCTGCTCCATCTCTCCTTCTCATTAGATTTATGATTTTCTAGATAAGGCATCAGGGATTCTAATGAGCAGAAATACCAGCTCCCCCCTTCACATCACCAGTCTGATCTTGTGATGACAGTGTGGTCGGCCACAGGGTGTGAGGAGGTGAGGTATGGGGCAGATGTTGTAGCCCAGGGGCAAGTTGTTATTAACTCCTAAAAGTTCATGACGCCAGGGCGTGGTTTTCCCAGTAACCACCCGAATGGTAGTACCACCATCCCAATGTTAGGCAGTGTAATAATAGTCCAAGACCAGGTAAGGGTTAACGGTAGCTTTACTGAGGTATACAGATAGAAATAGTCTTTACAGCTAGGCCAGGATCCCAGAGAGGTGATCAGTAAAACAGAAGGACCTCGCAGCTTTCTGGGACTTACTGGTATGTGGCTGTAGGTGTCTTGAGGCCTCTAGATGTGCTGGACACTAGCTCTGAGACATCTGGTCTTTACTGTGCCTCAGTAGGAAGAGAGAGATTGTAACAGCTGCCCCTCTCATAAAGGGGGCTGCGCCAGAAGCCCATAGGTCTAGCTGCAGGTCACCTGGTTAGCTGGTGCTCTCTGGGTAACAAACACATCATGTTAACACATTATCATGTTACTAACTCAATGGTCCTTAAAGGTCCTTTATCCATAACACTATACATAATACATATTACTAAGGGGGAGACACTGCAGGAGAGCCCCTAGGACACAAAGGGACTCAACCTGACAGGGCCTAAGTACTGTACGGGACTATATCCCGTACTGGGACATCACAAACCCCCCTACTTAACAGAAGTTCTCCTTGATGAATGGTTCTGTAAGGCTTTGCATGTCGAAGCGGCCTTGGGTCCAAATGGAGTCCTGGGGCATTGTAACCCAACATCCATTTCCAGGCTGTGGTTTTAACAAAAGCTGACAATGCAATAGAGTCTCTGTATAAATGTCCATACATGCTCCGGTAGACTGTATGACGGAGTACAATAATAACAACAATATACCTATGACTATGGTATAACATGACTTATGGACTATGACTATATCTACTATGACATTTGACTATGCATATTATGACATTTGACTATGCATAACAATACTGTAAAACTCACCGCAGATGGCAGGTACCCAGGGAGTAGGAGATCCGTAGTTCCACAGTAGTCTGGAGCGGGTGATGTAGTGGATCCACTGGACCTGTGTGGCAGATGACACGAGCCGTGCCAGGGAGCGGAGTCTAAGGTGCCACTGGTTTTCACCAGAGCCCACCGCAAAGCAGGATGTACTTTCTGCGGCAGGCGACACCCAGGTCGCTACCCCTGACACGACTCGACCACATAGGTGGCTGAGGTGATGCACCGAAGGAATAGGCAGGATGGAGTCAGGTTGGCTAGAGGTCAGGGCAGGCGGCACAGGAGCGTAGTCAGTAGGGTAGCAGAAGGTCAATAGGCTGGCAGCTTGAAACACGATCGGGTCACGGAATACAAAGGCCTGGTACATTGCAAGGAAACACTAGGACTGCTTTCTCTAAGGCGCAAGGCAAACAAAGATCTGGCAAGGGTACTAGAGAGGTGCTAAAACTTATAATAAGGGTGCAGGTGTTAATACTAATTACGGGCACACTGGCCCTTTAAATTTCAAAGCTCCGACGCGCGCGCTAGGAGCCGGGGGCATGCGCATCGGAGCTGAGAGACAGAGGCCGGGGACAGAGGTGAGTGACGGGCTGGGACTCGCATGCGGGTGCGTCCCGCGATGTGAATCCCAGCCCCGCAAGGAGACGACATAAGGGGAAAGATGCACTCACGGCCGGTATGTCCGGCCGGAGTGCTGTTTATTACAGTACCCCCCCCTTTGGTCTTCCCCTCTTCTTGTGGGACAAACATTTTTGGAGGAGATTGATTACGGTCCAAGATGTTCATGCATGAGTGAGGCATCAATAAAATTGTCAGCAATTGAAGAAAGATTAGCCCAGCAGTACCATGGAGATGTGATCAAGAACGCGCATGCGTTCGAAACGCGTCCATGTGAGTTGCCTCCCGACATGGTGATGGTGTTTGGAGTGTGCTCTTCATTTTAAAGGAAAGAATAAAATTCAACATTTTAAAGGTACTGCTGGACTACTTCTTTCTTCAATTGCTGACACGTATGAAGCCAGGCCAGGCTCGAAGTCTGTGCAGACCGTGGAGGAGGTGAGCTGAAAGAACTTTTTGTTTTCATGATCAATAAAATTGCCAGCAGAACCAGAGTCCAAAAATGCGGTAGCGAAGAAAGAAGTCTTAGCAGAAATGTGGACTTGTACGGAAATATTCAAACAAGAAGAGATGGTGCAAACACCCAGAAAAGTCCCTCCTACATATCCTAAGTTCGGACGTTTGCCTGGATTCTGAGAACAGGAAGGGCAGTCCTTGAGGAAATGTTCCGGACTGGCACAGTATAGGCACAAATTCTTGCTGTGACATCGGTATCTTTCCTCGTTGGTGAGGCGAGTATGATCCTCTGGCATAGCCTTTTCAGAAAATCCACTTTTCTTTTAGGAGCTAATCCTGTCTTTCGGGCAAACGTACATCAATTAGAGCGGCCAAATGGATCAGTTCACACAGGTTAGATGGAAGATCTCGAGCAGCAAGAGCGTCCTTTATGCTACTAGAAAATCCTTTTTTAAATATAGCACACAAGGCCTCGTCGTTCCATGTCAATTCAGAAGCAAGGATACGAAACTGGAGTGCATAGTCTCCCACAGAGGAAGTCCCTGGACTCAGGTTAAGAAGCGCAGACTCGGCAGAGGAGACACGTGCGGGTTTTTAAAAAACGCTGAGGAATTAAGCCAGGAAAGCCGTGAGGTTGAAGGTAATTGGATCGCTATGATCCTAGAGCGGAGTAGCCCAGGCCAGGGTCTTTCCAGACAAGAGACTGATCACAAAGGCCACCATAGCACGTTCCGTAGGAAACAGATCCGCCTTGAGCTCCAGGTGCAAGGAGCACTGTGTCACAAAGCCCCTACACTGCTTAGGATCTCCATCAAACTTCATGGGAAGGGGAAGCTTAGCTGCTGAAGGAGCTGCAGGAACTGATGGGGACTGCTGCTGCACAGTCAGAAGTAGCTGCGCCATGGCGGACAGTTGATTTAATTGCTGTGCCTGATGGGCCAATTGTTGCAACTGATGAACCACTTCGGAGGAGAAATCCGAATCCTCAGGCAGAGGTACCTTGGCGGGATCCATGGCCGGATCTTACTGTAAGACTCACCGCAGACGGCAGGTACCCAGGGAGTAGTAGATCCGTATTTCCACGGTAGTCTGCAGCGGGTTATGTAGTGGATCCACTGGACCTGTGTGGCAGATGACGCAGGCCGTGCCAGGGAGCCGAGTCTAAGGTGCCGCTGGTTTTCACCAGAGCCTGCCGCAAAGCGGGTTGGACTTGCTGCTGCAGGTGACACCCAGGTCGCTTCCCCTGGCACGACTTGACCACACAGGCGGGTGAGGTGATGCATGGCACCAAAGGGATAGGCAGGACGTAGTCAGGCTGGCTAGAGGTCAGGGCAGGTGGCACAGGAGCGTAGTCAGTAGGGTAGCAGAAGGTCAATAGGCTGGCGGCTAGAAACACGGTCGGGTCACGGAATACAAAGGTCTGGTATATGGCAAGGAAACACTAGGACTGCTTTCTCTAAGGCGCAAGGCAAACAAAGATCCGGCAAGGGTACTAGGGAGGTGCTAAAACTTATAATAATGCTGCAGGTTTTAATACTAATTACGGGCGCAGTGGCCCTTTAAATTTCAAAGCTCTGGTGCGCGCTAGGAGGTGAGGGCACGCGCTTCGGAGCTGAGAGACAGAGGCCAGGGACGGAGGTGAGTGACGGGCTGGGACTCCCATGCGGGCGCATCCCCCAAAGCGAATCCCAGCCCCGCCAGGAGCCGACGGGGAGAGATGCACTCACGGCCAGTATGTCCGCCCGGAGAGCTGTTTATTACAAATACTTTATACAAGACTAGACATGACACTAGCGGATTGGGTTGCCGGAGGCTCTCTGCCTTGGCTATTGGGGTCCCTTGACATTACACACTTCTACCCAGAACACTAGACATTTTCTTATGCTAGACGTTTTCTTATGCTAGACATTTTCTTATGCTAGACATTTTTGTAGATAAAATTTATTTGACATTCTGTTACCTTTGACTTTTATTACATGCTTCTGTAAGTAACAGGAATACCTTCTGGCCAGTAAAGTATCCTGAGCACGAGGACACAAGACATATCACATTTGACATTTGAAATATATGACATTTTTATGGAATGTGTGCTTGTGAGTGTTACAGTCCTACTGTACATGACTTTAGGTGTACTTGACTTTTATGTGTACATTTATGAAAGCATTTACCCGTTTTTTTTTCCATATAATTGTCGCAAAAAAGTCGCAACTGCGACTATGCAATTTTCTGTGTGACAATCATCCCTAAGAGCGAGAAAAACAAGAAAATCGATTTTTGCTTATTTAAGCAAGTTTTAGAAATTGACTTGCAGTAGTAAAAGATTAATTAAATGTGACTGTCGCTAAAAAGTCGCTATAGAGGAAAACTTTGCTTAAATTTACTCCAATAAAGTATCACAGAAAAAGCATATCAAGTCTATCGACCAAAAATCTTTATCTCAGAGAAATAGGCTGATAAAACATAACTTTTAATTAGAAGCCCATAAAACCAAGGGTGACACCAAGCAAACAATTATAATCCGCACAAACCATGGATATCACAGATCACCGGCGGATGAATAACATTATATTTATAAGTGCGTCTGATCCAACAAATAACACAGATCGCAACTATCCACCAAAAGCAGTCTGCTAGATAATTCAGCAAGCTGCCCAAAAAAATTATTATATCAAGGGGCGACACGCCTTCTTTACCATAAGAACTGTGAATTTATGGAACAGTCTACCTCAGGAACTGGTCACAGCAGGAACAATTAATAGCTTTAAAACAGGGTTAGATACATTCCTGGAACAAAATAACATTAATGCTTACAACATCCCTTCCCCTTATCCCCTTACACCCTTCAATTCCCTGGTTGAACTTATACTTCACAGATAAAGCAAAACAAATACCCTGCTAGAAATAACGGTTCACAGAAGGGGTAAAAACATGTAAAACGTAACGTTTAATCGTGCTATTTAAAACAACAGAATCCCCACTGACATACAAACAACAAGAAGATAGGTGAAGGAGGCCCAGAGGCCACAACTAGCGATGATAGTTGGAGTCAGACAATTCAATGGCCTGAGTAGAGACAATGTGGGGTGACCGGGAAAAATATAGAGACCAGGTGGGGTGGGGCTATAACCCTAATACACCCTGACAGGGGAGATGTTGTGCCCACTTGCCCTGCTCGCTCAGGGAGCTGTCGGGGCACTCGTCCTTGAAAGGACGACCCCTGCAACGGTCTATCCCTTGGTCAGCCCCTAGACTAGAACAAGTGTATAGCCCGCCAAACGCGTTTCCCCCAATTAATGGGTTCATCAGTGGCTCCAGGGCAAACAAGAAATGTGGTCAATAATGCGTTACCCAATGTAAATAATAATACATAGAGTGCAACAAGAAAACAAGGTGCAAGAAAAATTCATAGGCCAATAAGGTGCAACAATAATAATAATAAAGTGCACTAATTAAAACCAACACGTGAACATAGTCCACAAAATTAAACACATTTCCCTTAGAGCATAACCAAGGGACAAGGGCAAAAAAAAGTGTGCTGGTTACCCAGAGCAGAGCCCTGCTACTGGGTTTGACTCACGTGACCACAATGGCGGTCGGCGAGATGTCGGGATCTGCAGTGGCAGAGTGCGCGGTTATGGCGTCTGTATCCTGTTGGTCACATCAGTGAACCGGGGATCCATAAATAGCACTTACCAAACCGGCTGCTTCCACGCTCATTCATGCGCGTGCCACTTCTGGGTGCCGGCGCCACAACTGTGTGCCGGCGTCACTTCCGGGGGGGGGTCTGTGCTACGGAGCGGAGCGTCCTGCGCTGCTAGGCGATGCTGGTGAGACAGTACGCATGCGCCAATGGCAACATATCTTTCAATAATACAAATGAGTATTACGTGGTTGGTATTGACAGTTTAAACAGGTAAGTATTTACAAAGAGAGTGAGATAACTGAATCAGTAATGATGAAAAACCTAGGGACAGCAATGGTTATAGTGCGGTCCCTACGAGGACGGCGGAGAGAGAAATGGGGGACCATCAAAGGGAGGGAACTAACCGGGGGGACATTGGGTGGACAGAGTTAGACATAGCATGCAAATCAGCTGATCATTGAGACCTTTGGGAAACTGAGTCTGCAGGCGGAAAATCCATTGAGTCTCCTTCTGCAGGATCAGCTTACCCCAGTCGCCCCCCCTTGTGGGGGGTCGCACCAGCTCAATCCCCACAAAACTGATCACTTTTGGGTCCCCTCCGTGCTTGTCATGAACATGTCTTGCCAGGGGTTTATCTGCTGAATTAGCAATGTCTCTCAGATGCTCCCCCACCCTCCTCCTCATCTCACGTTTTGTTTTTCCAATGTATTCCAAGCCACAAATAAGTGGACATATGTCTTTTTTCAACCATACTAACTATGTAACTATGTAACCAAGTGCAAAATATAATAAATTGTATATTCCTAAGATTGGATGTCATATACACAGTATGTATCTAGCAAGTCCTAACCCCAGATGCCACAGGTGGGGAATAGGAGGGACAACTGGAGGGGTGGGGGACCAGGAGCCTGTTAGACCCTAAGATAATCCTACTCTCAGACCCTAACCCTAGGCGGAATTATCGCCCTAACAAGGGCGTTCCCACGCTGGAATCTCCTATATAAAACTGTCCTCGCCCTACTGCTGACTAGCTAACTAACTATCTATGGTCTAACTTACTAGCCGGGCAATTCGCTATTTCTGTGTCAAAGATACAAACAAAGCTATATAGATACATAAAGTGTATACGAATGTCACATCTTTGTACATCTATCCTGTTTAAGTATACACTTTATGTATCTATATAGCTATGTTTTGCATCTAGTAAACTTTGATAACATTGTTGGATGTTAAAGCACTTATAGTGTTAACATCTATGCATTGCTACTAAAATAGATGCGCAGTGCATGTAGTGCTGACTAGTATTTTGCATGCTTTATTTGTTTTGCCTGTAACTTATATGTGCTTGCATTATTGTCTTGTCTGCTTTGTTTGGTCTGCACTAACTTTTATCGTGCTGTCTGTGGCTAAATAGTGCTAATTTGTGTTTAGCTTATATTGGCGCTACAGTCCCTAATACACGTTTTGTTTGATGATCCATTGTGTTGTTAATCCTTTTCCTACTAGGAGTTTGCTGGCATGTTGTCCATAACTAAAACCACACATCAATGACTAAACATTTATTGCACTTAGGAATAGCATATCCTCCTTTGATAGCCTCTTATTAGCTCATATTGGCTATTACAGCTTTTGTGACCAGTGACAGCACTAGGGCATTAATTAAGCATCATAGTCTTCTGAGTTTGTATCTTTGACACAAAAGCAATAGGGAATTGCCCTGCTAGTAAGTTAGACCATAATTAGTTAGTTAGCTAGTCAGCAGTAGAGTGAGGACAGTTTTATATAGAAGGTTCTGGCAAGGGACCGCCCTTGTTAGGGTGATAATTCCGCCTAGGGTTAGGGTCTGAGAGTAGGATCATATAAAAGGTCCCTGGTCCCCCGCCCCTCCAGTTGTCCCTCCTATTCCCCACCTGTGGCATCTTGGATTAGGGCTTGCTAGATACATACTGTGTATTTGACATCCTTTCTTTGGAATATGCAATCTATTATATTTTTGCACTTTGTTGTATATAATAATTTTTTTGGGCAGCGTGCTGAATTATCTAACAGACTGCTTTTGGTGGATAGTTGCGATCTGTGTTATTTGTTGGATCAGATGCACTTATAAATATAATGTTATTCATCCGCCGGTGATCTGTGATATCCATGGTTTGTGCGGATCATAATTCTGGCTTACTAAACTGCCTTACATCCTCTAAAATGAATTGTCCTCTTTTATTAATGGTATTCTTTTTTTTTTTTTTTTTTATGAAAGTGTGTTATAACTACATTATTAATTTTTAATGCTTACTTTTGTGCACTGTCCGTGAAAATTATTATTATTTTTTTGGTTTTTTTTTCTTTTGACACTGCCATAATCAACCTCTTCTACTCAAGCTAGTTCCAATCATTGCTTGTCAAAACGTAATTTAAACTTCTATTTTAAAAATAAAAAGAATAATGCCAAAAATGCACATGAGAACCTTTTTTTATTCACTTAAAACTCAAAATATCTTTGCTAAATTTATTGGGTGAGTTTGGTGGAATAGAGTCTCCTAAAGGTTGTGTTGTGGCAATGGCGGACGCCATACTTTTGTAATATTTCTTCCGCGGTACTAGGCTGGGAAATGTGTTTGGATTTGGACCTACTCTTATCACCTACTTGTGCCATCACAGTGGGTGTGGCAATGCTGGATGATTTTGAGCATGAGAAACAAGTGAGGATAGCAAAGAACAACCTCTTTAGCTAACGCGAGAACAGCAGAGCAATCTCCAGGGCTTACCTCACAGTTTTTGGTTACATGGAGGGATTTTCCAGCTTTTGATTACATGCGACAAATTTATTAATGCCGTGCGATAGAATAATAAATTTGTCGAACGTAAGAAAACTAGTTGAAAAAAAATTGCTAAAAAATATGTGTAGTACACGACTTTACAGTTAACTGTACATGCATGATGCTGGCGATGGGGTGAAATGTTGCTTCTCCCGATTGGTTCAGGACAACCCCTGTAAGAAAACTATCAGACATCAGAAAAATACTGTACACTATGACTTTTTTGTGTACAACATTTTATGTACATTTTATTAGACCATAACAGTTATAATGCAGGACCACAGACCTTTCAGTACAATACCGTAACCCTTCGGGTTTTTTTTCTTGCTGTGGTCCGGTTATACCCTGGATTTATTCTGTTCGAACCAAACTTTTTGCCAAAATTTGGCGAACCTTCCAAACCGAACTTTCGAAAAGTTTACTCATCTCTACTCCTGTTTATCATTTGAACTTCATCATCAAGGACACCCCACCTTATAACAGCCAGAATACCCTACACAGGGAGTGCTTCAAGGGAACTGTGGTGCTCACAAGAATAATGGGTGGAGTAATCCCAGTAGTAGTCTTAGTTTATGATTAGCTTGTGGCTGGCTAACCCTGTATGTCCCCCTGTGGACCCTTGCAACTTATGTAAATGGGGGTCTGCACATGTATAGGTAGTCCTTGACCATGGGGTACACTTGGATGAGGTGTCTGGGGGGTGTACCTGTGGTTTTGTGTGTGATAGAATTACTCCAGAAACATAGGTAACTTTAACAATAGGGGTTAACTTAAAGGGGAATTCTCACTTTATACATACATCTTATCCCCTTTTCAAAGGTCGTCACGTCAAGGCCCCCGGCTCGGAGGCAGCACCTGGCACAGAATGCCGGGGCTGCACCGAGATTGCGGGGGTTCCCAGCAGCAGGACCCCTGCGATCATACATCTTATCCCCTATCCTTTGGATGTATAAAGTCATTCCAAATCCCTTTCGTTGTTAGATGAGCTCTTTGTTCATGGTATTTGAGGTAAACTGAAGCTATCGTTATTCTATAATCAATGTCCAGGAAGAAATAGGTAGCCTGGCACTGCTGCTTCACACACCTGCGTAATTAACCTTAGGTGGACACAATGCTGCAGTTGCTCTGTTTGTGCACAGGCAGTGGCGGTGCTATACTTGTATTAGCATAGAAGTATCCCACAAATATCCAGCAAGGAAAGGAAGTCAAGCACACTCACCACAAATCTTGCTTCATCTGTGCTCTTTATTGAAGTCCATACGAATACAGAGCCACAGAGCAGGGGGACAACAAAGGAGGAAGGTGCTCGTGGGCTACGGAACCATCTCGCGCTACTAGCGCTTCATAAGGCCCCTTACTGATGTAACAGGTAACAAGGTGTGTTTAAAAAGGACCCTACTGGAAGGGTTTCCTAGGAAACCTATAAACACAACCACATTTGAATGTGGCAGAAGTTAAAAAATAAAATATAAAACTGATGCCAGAATTAAAACAACTTCTTAAACAACACTCGTGTACCAACCTAGGAGACACAAGATAAGTAAGGTAAGGTTATCTGGATTGTACAACCGCATTTGATAGCAGTATTTAGTGCAGAAACGCACCCATCTTGTTTCGGACATTCAGACCTAATGAACCTGTCGCGTTTACTTGTATAATCCAGAAAGCCTCCTTCTCTAATAGTTGACGATCTTTATATCCGAACCTAATTGATTACTCTACCCTCTCTAGGGCTCCAAATCTTAATGTGTCAGGGCGGCATCCATGAACATCATTCATATGACTGATAAATCTTGAGGCCCTTATCCCTGTTCTTAGAGAATGGAGATGTTCTCTCACTCTGTGAAATAGAGGTCTAATGGTTTTTGTTAATATAGAAAAAACTGCAACCACAAATTAGGGCATAAACCGTATGTGTCGATCGACATGTAATAAATTGTTTTATTTTTACATTGTGTTTTCCTAATTTAATCAAATACCTTTTAGATAAAATTTACAAAAGGAGCTTGTGCCGCATGGTTTAATTCCCCAATAGTAACAGGTAGTGCCATCGATCTATTTTATAGATCAGTATGCAAAGAGATAAAAGCACAGATATATCAATCAATACAACTGAACCTCCCTTTGAATGAGAAAAAGGCTCTTAATAGAAAAGATATTGTAATATCTAAAGCAGACATGGGAGGTCCGGTTGTTGTTTGGTGGGTAAGGGATTACAATAAGGAAGTTATGTCCCAGCTAGGTGATACTTTAGTGTGAGAAACATAATATAAAGACCCAACAGTTAAAACCCTAGAAAAACTTTGGTCATTATTGAACAAATGCACACAGCTCAACATCTTAACAACCAAAACCGCAGAACGCCTCCTACCCAAGAATCCAAGCAAACCCTATTGGTAAATTTTACCCAAAGTACATAAGCAAATTATTCCACCCCCAGGATGTCCCATTGTATCGGGGATTGATTCCCCTACAGCGTATTTGTCAAGTTATATTGATTGGCTAATGGCACCGCTTCTTCCATCTATTCCGTCCTATCTCAAAGATACGGGGGATTTGCTTGAATTCTTGGATGAGTTCCATTGGCAAGAAGGATATACATTAGTATCGATCGATGTAGAGAGCCTGTATACCCACTTCCCACATGATGCGGGTATATAGACTCTCCATCGGTTTCTGACATTCACAGACAAATCCACTGGTTTTATTGATTTTGACATTGATTCTGTCAAATTTTATCTTGAAAACAATAATTTTACATATGCAGACACCTGGTATAGGCAATTGAGAGGGACGGCGATGGGTACGCCCATCTCGTGCAGTTATGCTAATATCTTTCTAGCCATATTTGAGAGTGACTTTATTTTTGCATCCAGGAATTCCTTTAGCCGCCACATTAAATCCTACCACAGATATGTGGATGATATCCTCATTATATGGGAGGGAGCAAAGGATACATTTGACACTTTTGGGTCCTATTTAAATAATACCAATGATGAGAATATGAGGTTTACCTCAAATTTTGGTGGAGACTCATTGGAATTCCTGGATGCAAGGTTAGGCATCATTGAGAATAGGATAGTGACATCAGTGTTACGCCGAGCGCTCCGGGTCCCCGCTCCTCCCCGGAGCGCTCGCTACACTCTCGCTACTGCAGCGCTCCGGTCAGATCCACTGACCCGGTGCGCTGCGATACCGCCTCCAGCCGGGATGCGATTCGCGATGCGGGTGGCGCCCGCTCGCGATGCGCACCCCGGCTCCCGTACCTGACTCGCTCTCCGTCGGTCCTGTCCCGGCGCGCGCGGCCCCGCTCCCTAGGGCGCGCGCGCGTCGGGTCTCTGCGATTTAAAGGGCCACTGCGCCGCTGATTGGCGCAGTGGTTCTAATTAGTGTGTTCACCTGTGCACTCCCTATGTATACCTCACTTCCCCTGCACTCCCTCGCCGGATCTTGTTGCCATTGTGCCAGTGAAAGCGTTTCCTTGTATGTTCCTAGCCTGTGTTCCAGACCTCCTGCCGTTGCCCCTGACTACGATCCTTGCTGCCTGCCCCGACCTTCTGCTACGTCCGACCTTGCTTCTGTCTACTCCCTTGTACCGCGCCTATCTTCAGCAGTCAGAGAGGTTGAGCCGTTGCTAGTGGATACGACCTGGTCACTACCGCCGCAGCAAGACCATCCCGCTTTGCGGCGGGCTCTGGTGAACACCAGTAGTGACATAGAACCGGTCCACTAGCACGGTCCACGCCAATCCCTCTCTGGCACAGAGGATCCACCTCCTGCCAGCCGGCATCGTGACAGTAGATCCGGCCATGGATCCCGCTGAAGTTCCTCTGCCAGTTGTCGCCGACCTCACCACGGTGGTCGCCCAGCAGTCACAACAGATAGCGCAACAAGGCCACCAGCTGTCTCAACTGACCGTGATGCTACAGCAGCTACTACCACAGCTTCAGCAATCATCTCCTCCGCCAGCTCCTGCACCTCCGCAGCAGCGAGTGGCCGCTTCAGGCCTACGACTATCCTTGCCGGATAAATTTGATGGGGACTCTAAATTTTGCCGTGGCTTTCTTTCTCAATGTTCCCTGCACTTGGAGATGATGTCGGACCAGTTTCCTACTGAAAGGTCTAAGGTGGCTTTCGTAGTCAGCCTTCTGTCTGGAAAAGCTCTGTCATGGGCCACACCGCTCTGGGACCGCAATGACCCCGTCACTGCCTCTGTACACTCCTTCTTCTCGGAAATTCGAAGTGTCTTTGAGGAACCTGCCCGAGCCTCTTCTGCTGAGACTGCCCTGCTGAACCTGGTCCAGGGTAATTCTTCCGTTGGCGAGTACGCCGTACAATTCCGTACTCTTGCTTCAGAACTATCCTGGAATAATGAGGCCCTCTGCGCGACCTTTAAAAAAGGCCTATCCAGCAACATTAAAGATGTTCTGGCCGCACGAGAAATCCCTGCTAACCTACATGAACTCATTCATCTAGCCACTCGCATTGACATGCGTTTTTCCGAAAGGCGTCAGGAGCTCCGCCAGGATATGGACTTTGTTCGCACGAGGCGTTTTTTCTCCCCGGCTCCTCTCTCCTCTGGTCCCCTGCAATCCGTTCCTGTGCCTCCCGCCGTGGAGGCTATGCAGGTCTCGCCTGACACCTCAAGAGAGGACACGACGCCGCATGGAGAATCTCTGCCTGTACTGTGCCGGTACCGAACACTTCCTGAAGGATTGTCCTATCCGTCCTCCCCGCCTGGAAAGACGTACGCTGACTCCGCACAAAGGTGAGACAGTCCTTGATGTCAACTCTGCTTCTCCACGTCTTACTGTGCCTGTGCGGATATCTGCCTCTACCTTCTCCTTCTCTACTATGGCCTTCTTGGATTCCGGATCTGCAGGAAATTTTATTTTGGCCTCTCTCATCAACAGGTTCAACATCCCGGTGACCAGTCTCGCCAGACCCCTCTACATCAATTGTGTTAACAATGAAAGATTGGACTGTACCATATGTTTCCGCACGGAGCCCCTCCTAATGTGCATCGGACCTCATCACGAAAAAATTGAGTTTTTGGTCCTCCCCAATTGCACTTCCGAAATTCTCCTTGGACTACCCTGGCTTCAACACCATTCCCCAACCCTGGATTGGTCCACAGGGGAGATCAAGAGTTGGGGTACCTCTTGTTCCAAGGACTGCCTTAAACCGGTTCCCAGTACTCCTTGCCGTGACCCTGTGGTTCCCCCTGTAACCGGTCTCCCTAAGGCCTATATGGACTTTGCTGATGTATTTTGCAAAAAACAAGCTGAGACTCTACCTCCTCACAGGCCTTATGACTGTCCTATTGACCTCCTCCCGGGCACTACTCCACCCCGGGGCAGAATTTATCCTCTCTCCGCCCCAGAGACTCTTGCTATGTCTGAGTACATCCAGGAAAATTTAAAAAAGGGCTTTATCCGCAAATCCTCCTCTCCTGCCGGAGCTGGATTCTTCTTTGTGTCCAAAAAAGATGGCTCCCTACGTCCTTGCATTGACTACCGCGGTCTTAATAAAATCACGGTAAAGAACCGCTACCCTCTACCTCTTATCTCTGAACTCTTTGATCGCCTCCAAGGTGCCCACATCTTTACCAAACTGGACTTAAGAGGTGCTTATAATCTCATCCGCATCAGAGAGGGGGATGAATGGAAAACGGCATTTAACACTAGAGATGGACACTGTTACGCCTAGCGCTCCGGGTCCCCGCTCCTCCCCGGAGCGCTCACGGCGTCTTTCTCCCTGCAGCGCCCCGGTCAGTCCCGCTGACCGGGAGCGCTGCACTGTCATGGCCGTTGGGGATGCGATTCGCACAGCGGGACGCGCCCGCTCGCGAATCGCATCCCAGGTCACTTACCCGTCCCGGTCCCCTGCTGTCATGTGCTGGCGCGCGCGGCTCCGCTCTCTAGGGCGCGCGCGCGCCAGCTCTCTGAGACTTAAAGGGCCAGTGCACCAATGATTGGTGCCTGGCCCAATTAGCTTAATTGGCTTCCACCTGGTCCCTGACTATATCTGACCTCCTCCCATGCACTCCCTGGCCGGATCTTGTTGCCATTGTGCCAGTGAAAGCGTTTCCTTGTGTGTTCCTAGCCTGTGTTCCAGACCTCCTGCCGTTGCCCCTGACTACGATTCTTGCTGCCTGCCCCGACCTTCTTTCATACGTCTGACCTTGCCTCTGCCTAGTCCTTCTGTCCCACGCCTTCTCAGCAGTCAGCGAGGTAGAGCCGTTGCTAGTGGATACGACCTGGTTGCTACTGCCGCAGCAAGACCATCCCGCTTTGCGGCGGGCTCTGGTGAAAACCAGTAGCCTCTTAGAACCGGTCCACTAGCACGGTCCACGCCAATCCCTCGCTGACACAGAGGATCCACTACCTGGAAGCCGAATCGTGACAGTAGATCCGGCCATGGATCCCGCTGAGGTGCCGCTGCCAAGTCTCGCTGATCTTCCCACGGTGGTCGCTCAGCAATCGCAGCAGATTGCCCAACAAGGACAGCAGCTGTCGCAGTTGACCGCCATGTTACAGCAACTTCTGCCTCTGCTACAGCAGCAACCATCTCCTCCGCCAGCTCCTGCACCTCCTCCGCAGCGAGTGGCCGCTCCTAACCTCCGCTTGTCCCTGCCGGACAAATTTGATGGGGACTCCAGACTCTGCCGTGGATTTTTGTCTCAGTGTTCCCTGCATATGGAGATGTTGTCAGACTTGTTTCCTACAGAACGGTCTAAGGTGGCGTTCGTAGTAAGCCTTCTTTCAGGAAAGGCCTTGTCCTGGGCCACACCGCTCTGGGACCGCAATGATCCTGCCACAGCCACAGTCCAGTCCTTCTTCGCTGAAGTCCGAAGTGTCTTTGAGGAACCTGCCCGAGCCTCTTCTGCTGAGACTGCCTTGCTGAACCTGGTCCAGGGTAATTCTTCCGTTGGCGAGTACGCCATACAATTCCGTACTCTTGCTTCTGAACTATCCTGGAATAACGAGGCTCTCTGCGCGACCTTTAAAAAAGGCCTATCCAGTCGCATCAAGGATGTGCTGGCCGCACGAGAGATTCCAGCCAACCTCCAAGAACTCATCCATTTGGCTACCCGCATTGACATGCGTTTTTCTGAGCGACACCAAGAGCTCCGCCAGGAAAAAGACTTTGATCTCTGGGCACCTCTCCCACAGCATCCTTTGCAGTCTACGCCTGGTCCTCCCGCCGAGGAGGCCATGCAAGTGGATCGGTCTCGCCTGACCCAGGAAGAGAGGAATCGCCGTAGAGAAGAAAATCTCTGTCTGTACTGTGCCAGTACTGAGCATTTCTTGGTGGATTGCCCTATCCGTCCTCCACGCCTGGGAAACGCACGCACGCACCCAGCTCACGTGGGTGTGGCATCTTTTGGTTCTAAGTCTTCTTCTCCACGTCTCACGGTGCCCGTGCGGATTTCTCCTACAGCCAACTCCTCCATCTCGGCCGTGGCCTGCTTGGACTCTGGTGCCTCCGGGAATTCTATTTTGGAGTCCTTTGTTAATAAATTCAGCATCTCGGTGACCCGTCTCGTCAAGCCGCTCTACATTTCCGCGGTCAACGGAGCCAGATTGGACTGCACCGTGCGTTACCGCACAGAACCCCTCCTCATGTCTATTGGACCCCACCTCGAGAGGATTGAGCTATTCGTTCTCCCCGGCTGTACCTCTGAGGTCCTCCTCGGTCTGCCTTGGCTCCGGCTTCATTCCCCCACCATTGATTGGACCACCGGGGAGATCAGGAACTGGGACTCTGCCTGCCACAGGAAGTGCCTCTCCCCCCCTCCCAGTCCCGTCAGGCAAGCCTCGGTGCCTCCCCATGGCCCCCGTCCTGGTGTCACACTGCCCCGTGCCAGGCCTCGCCCTCTGCCCTCCCTCCCCATTCCCACTCCTGCTGTACTGCCTGCCGTTGAGGAAACCCTCCGTTCTTTCCCGGTGTCCTCATCCCAGGGGAGGCAGTTACCGGACAAAGAGAAGGGGAGACCTAAGGGGGGGGGTACTGTTACGCCTAGCGCTCCGGGTCCCCGCTCCTCCCCGGAGCGCTCACGGCGTCTTTCTCCCTGCAGCGCCCCGGTCAGTCCCGGTGACCGGGAGCGCTGCACTGTCATGGCCGTTGGGGATGCGATTCGCACAGCGGGACGCGCCCGCTCGCGAATCGCATCCCAGGTCACTTACCCGTCCCGGTCCCCTGCTGTCATGTGCTGGCGCGCGCGGCTCCGCTCTCTAGGGCGCGCGCGCGCCAGCTCTCTGAGACTTAAAGGGCCAGTGCACCAATGATTGGTGCCTGGCCCAATTAGCTTAATTGGCTTCCACCTGGTCCCTGACTATATCTGACCTCCTCCCATGCACTCCCTGGCCGGATCTTGTTGCCATTGTGCCAGTGAAAGCGTTTCCTTGTGTGTTCCTAGCCTGTGTTCCAGACCTCCTGCCGTTGCCCCTGACTACGATTCTTGCTGCCTGCCCCGACCTTCTGCTACGTCCGACCTTGCTTCTGTCTACTCCCTTGTACCGCGCCTATCTTCAGCAGTCAGAGAGGTTGAGCCGTTGCTAGTGGATACGACCTGGTCACTACCGCCGCAGCAAGACCATCCCGCTTTGCGGCGGGCTCTGGTGAAAACCAGTAGTGACTTAGAACCGATCCACTAGCACGGTCCACGCCAATCCCTCTCTGGCACAGAGGATCCACTACCTGCCAGCCGGCATCGTGACAGACACTTTGAGTATCTGGTCATGCCCTTTGGCCTGTGCAACGCCCCTGCCGTCTTCCAAGACTTTGTTAATGAAATTTTTCGTGATCTCTTATATTCCTGTGTTGTTGTGTATCTGGACGATATCCTGATTTTTTCTGCCAACCTAGAAGAACACCGCCAGCATGTCCGCATGGTTCTTCAGAGACTTCGTGACAATCAACTTTATGCCAAAATGGAGAAATGTCTGTTTGAATGTCAATCTCTTCCTTTCCTAGGATACTTGGTCTCTGGCCAGGGACTACAAATGGATCTAGACAAACTCTCTGCCGTCTTAGATTGGCCACGCCCCTCCGGACTCCGTGCTATCCAACGTTTTTTGGGGTTCGCCAATTATTACAGACAATTTATTCCACATTTTTCCACCATTGTGGCTCCTATCGTGGCTTTAACCAAAAAGAATGCCAATCCTAAGTCATGGCCTCCTCAAGCGGAAGACGCCTTTAAACAGCTCAAGTCTGCCTTTTCTTCTGCTCCCGTGCTCTCCAGACCTGACCCATCTAAACCCTTCCTATTGGAGGTTGATGCCTCCTCAGTAGGAGCTGGAGCGGTTCTTCTACAAAAAAATTCTTCCGGGCATGCTGTTACTTGTGGTTTTTTTTCTAGGACCTTCTCTCCGGCGGAGAGGAACTACTCCATCGGGGATCGAGAGCTACTGGCCATTAAATTAGCACTTGAGGAATGGAGGCATCTGCTGGAGGGATCAAGATTTCCAGTTATTATTTACACCGATCACAAGAATCTCTCCTATCTCCATTCTGCCCAACGGCTGAATCCTCGCCAGGCCAGGTGATCTCTGTTCTTTGCCCGATTTAATTTTGAAATTCACTTTCGGCCTGCCGATAAGAACATTAGGGCCGATGCTCTCTCTCGTTCCTCGGATGCCTCGGAAGTAGAGCTCTCTCCGCAACACATCATTCCTCCTGACTGCCTGATCTCCACTTCTCCAGCCTCCATCAGGCAAACTCCTCCAGGGAAGACCTTCGTCTCTCCACGCCAACGCCTCGGAATCCTCAAATGGGGTCACTCCTCCCATCTCGCAGGCCATGCGGGCATCAAGAAATCCGTGCAACTCATCTCTCGTTTCTATTGGTGGCCGACTCTGGAGACGGATGTTGTTGATTTTGTGCGGGCCTGCACTGTCTGTGCCCGGGATAAGACTCCTCGCCAGAAGCCTGCTGGTCTCCTTCATCCTCTGCCTGTCCCCGAACAGCCTTGGTCTCTGATTGGTATGGACTTTATTACAGACTTACCCCCATCCCGTGGCAACACTGTTGTTTGGGTGGTCGTTGATCGATTTTCCAAGATGGCACATTTTATCCCTCTTCCTGGTCTTCCTTCAGCGCCTCAGTTGGCAAAACAATTTTTTGTACACATTTTTCGTCTTCACGGGTTGCCCACGCAGATCGTCTCGGATAGAGGCGTCCAATTCGTGTCAAAATTCTGGAGGGCTCTCTGTAAACAACTCAAGATTAAATTAAACTTTTCTTCTGCTTATCATCCTCAATCCAATGGGCAAGTAGAAAGAATTAACCAGGTCCTGGGTGATTATTTACGGCATTTTGTTTCCTCCCGCCAGGATGACTGGGCAGATCTTCTACCATGGGCCGAATTCTCGTATAACTTCAGAGTCTCTGAATCTTCTTCCAAATCCCCATTTTTCGTGGTGTACGGCCGTCACCCTCTTCCCCCCCTCCCTACTCCCTTGCCCTCTGGTTTGCCCGCTGTGGATGAAATAACTCGTGATCTTTCCACCATATGGAAAGAGACCCAAAATTCTCTCTTACAGGCTTCATCACGCATGAAGAAGTTTGCTGATAAGAAAAGAAGAGCTCCCCCCATTTTTTCTCCCGGAGACAAGGTATGGCTCTCCGCTAAATATGTCCGCTTCCGTGTTCCCAGCTACAAATTGGGACCACGCTATCTTGGTCCTTTCAAAATTTTGTGCCAGATTAATCCTGTCTCTTACAAACTTCTTCTTCCTCCTTCTCTTCGTATTCCTAATGCCTTTCACGTTTCTCTTCTTAAACCACTCATCATCAACCGTTTCTCTCCCAAACTTGTTTCTCCCACTCCTGTTTCCGGCTCCTCGGACATCTTCTCCGTAAAGGAGATCCTGGCCTCCAAGAAGGTCAGAGGGAAAACCTTTTTTTTGGTCGATTGGGAGGGCTGTGGTCCTGAAGAGAGATCCTGGGAACCTGAGGACAATATCCTAGACAAAAGTCTGCTCCTCAGGTTCTCAGGCTCCAAGAAGAGGGGGAGACCCAAGGGGGGGGGTACTGTTACGCCGAGCGCTCCGGGTCCCCGCTCCTCCCCGGAGCGCTCGCTACACTCTCGCTACTGCAGCGCTCCGGTCAGATCCACTGACCCGGTGCGCTGCGATACCGCCTCCAGCCGGGATGCGATTCGCGATGCGGGTGGCGCCCGCTCGCGATGCGCACCCCGGCTCCCGTACCTGACTCGCTCTCCGTCGGTCCTGTCACGGCGCGCGCGGCCCCGCTCCCTAGGGCGCGCGCGCCAGGTCTCTGCGATTTAAAGGGCCACTGCGCCGCTGATTGGCGCAGTGGTTCTAATTAGTGTGTTCCCCTGTGCACTCCCTATGTATACCTCACTTCCCCTGCACTCCCTCGCCGGATCTTGTTGCCATTGTGCCAGTGAAAGCGTTTCCTTGTATGTTCCTAGCCTGTGTTCCAGACCTCCTGCCGTTGCCCCTTACTACGATCCTTGCTGCCTGCCCCGACCTTCTGCTACGTCCGACCTTGCTTCTGTCTACTCCCTTGTACCGCGCCTATCTTCAGCAGTCAGAGAGGTTGAGCCGTTGCTAGTGGATACGACCTGGTCACTACCGCCGCAGCAAGACCATCCCGCTTTGCGGCGGGCTCTGGTGAACACCAGTAGTGACTTAGAACCGGTCCACTAGCACGGTCCACGCCAATCCCTCTCTGGCACAGAGGATCCACCTCCTGCCAGCCGGCATCGTGACAATCAGGTTTCAGAAACCCTATCTAAAAAATTCTCTCCTCCACTACGACTCATCACATTCAGCACACATAAAAGACAGTATCCCCCATAGTCAATTCATTCGTCTTAAATGCATCAACAACGACCCAGATAAATTCCATCAGCAGGCATATGACCTAGCGCAAACCTGGGGAAAATAAATAACTAAATAGATGTATTTTTTCCTTCCAAAATAGTCCCATGAATTATAAGATTAAGCAAGCGATTTTTAACAACTGGTTCATGGTAGAGAGAGATGAAGATCTTTAAAGAATTTATGGCAAACAAACCAATTATTACATATAAGTGTAATAAAACATTACAGAATTATATCAAGAAGAACTCCAAAGAATGCAACAGACAACTGGTTAGAAAACACCAAACCTCAGGGAAATTTCCCATGCGGCACAAGCTCCTTTTTGTAAATTTAATCTAAAAGGTTACTTGATTAAATTAGGAGAACATAATGTAAAAATAAAACAATTTATTACATGCCGATCGACACATACGGTTAATTTGTTAGAGTGAGAGAACATCTCCATTCTCTAAGAACAGGGATAGGGGCCTCAAGATTTATCAGTCATATGAATGACGTTCATGGAGGCTGCCCTGACACATTAAGATTTGGAGCCCTAGAGAGGGTAGAGAAATCAATTAGGTTCGGAGATAATGATTGTCAACTATTACAGAAGGAGGCTTTCTAGATTATACAAGTAAACGCGACAGGTCCCATAGGTCTGAACGACTGAAAGGAGATGGGTGCGTTTTTGCACTAAATACTGCTATAGAATTCAGTCGTACAATGCAGATATCCTTACCTTACTTATCTTGTGTCTCCTAGGTTGGTAAACGATTGTTGTTTAAGTAGAAGTTGTTTTTATTCTGGCATCAGTTTTATATTCTATTTTTTCACTTCTGCCACATTCGAATGTGGTTGTGTTTATATGTTTCCTAGGATACCTTTCCGGTAGGGTCCTTTTTAAACACACCTTGTTACCTGTTACGTCAGTAAGGGGCCTTATGAAGCGCTAGTAGCGCAAGACGGTTCCATAGCCCATGAGCACCTCCCTCCTCTGTCATCCCCCTGCACCTTGTCTCTGTATTCGTATGGACTTCAATAAAGATTTGTGGTTAGTGCGCTTAACTTATTTTCATTGCTGGATATTTGTGTTATTCTATAATTGTCTTCTGCAGGAGAGTACCACCTCACACCCCTTATATCTACACTCCTGGGAATAGGAGCTGGATATTAGTCTGACAGATGACCTACGCTGTTCTGTGCTCTGATGTTCCCATGGTTTCTCTCGCTGTGTTATATTGCAGGAAAAACACTTCAAATTACTCACTAGATGGTATAAAATCCGGAAGCCCTCTTTCATTTGGCCAATCTCACACCAAGACGTGTGTTACGCCGAGCGCTCCGGGTCCCCGCTCCTCCCCGGAGCACTCACAGTGTTCTCCTGTTCGCAGCGCCCCGGTCAGACCTGCTGACCGGGTGCGCTGTGATCATGTTCCCAGCCGGGTTGCGATTCGCGATGCGGGACGCGCCCGCTCGCGATGCGCATCCCGACCCGCTTACCAGACTCGTTCCCCGTCTGTGCTGTCCCGGCGCTTGTGCCGGGTCTTTGCGATTTAAAGGGCCGGTGCGCCACTGATTGGCGCATGGGTTTTAATCAGTACCTTCACCTGTGCACTTTCCTATTTATACCTCACTTCCCCTGCACTTCCTTGCCAGATCTTGTTGCCATTGTGCCAGTAAAAGCGTTTCCTTGTGTGTTCCTAGCCTGTGTTCCAGACCTCCTGCCGTTGCCCCTGACTACGATCCTTGCTGCCTACCTCCGACCTTGCTCTTGTCTACTCCCTTGTACCGCGCTTATCTCAGCAGTCAGAGAGGTTGAGCCGTTGCCGGTGGATACGACCTGGTTGCTACCGCTGCTGCAAGACCATCCCACTTTGCGGTGGGCTCTGGTGAAAACCAGTAGCAACTTAGAACCGGTCCACCGACACGGTCCACGCCACTCCCTCTCTGGCACAGAGGATCCACCTCCAGCCAACCGAATCGTGACAACGTGTTGGAGATTCAGCAATGCATATTCGAGCCCATTTAGTAATCCTGTCCCATAATTAAAGCATTCTGGAGGGAGGTGGAGAGCACTATTAATTTAGTATGTAATTGTTCTATTTCCCTCTATGGCCACAATAACCTTGGCTCTCCCGAGCCCTCGTTCAGACAGTCTGTTAAATCCCTACCTACGCATATGCTAGCAGCTGCTAAGACCCTTGTCCCACTGTTATGGCTACAGACTTCCTTGCCTTCTAAGTCACGGTGGATAGAGCAGATAAATCAAATCTGTCGCATGGAAGAATTGATAGAGAGGAGATGGCTTTAGAAGAGATGCTGGCTCAATGTGGCGCTGGACACAGACAGCAGAAGGTAAGTAAAAGCAAAGGTGTTTAATTTTCCCAGAATGCAAAGCGTTTCACTGCATAAGCAGCTTCATCAGGCATAGGTGAGAACAGCAGGGTGATGCCTTTTTATCCCAGCACTAATTAGTCACAGCAGGAGAAAAATCTCTGCGGACCAACGAATGCTGGAAAAATGCATTTACAGATAGACTAGAAGGTTTGAATTAATATTATAACCTGACAATGCATACATATGGCATACAAACATATATTGAAACAACAAATAAAATAATAAAAAAATAATGATAAGGTAAAAATACCGTATTTGATAAAACAAATATGCACCAAAATAAAAAATGTAATAATAGATAAATATATGTATACATGTACAAGAAATTTATTTGTACACATATACATATCTGCATGTAATGAATAATATTTATATAAAACTAAATAAAAAAAATGCATAAAAGAAAATTATATAAAGAATTAAAATTAAGAGGATAAATGGTGGGACCAGAGAGAATGGTCAGTATTTTTAGTGAGCATTCTCTATGGTCTCATTCAGACCATGCAGTGTCAAAGTTGAAAGTGTGAATATCCAATAAGATTCTCTATTGATTAAATGTTGAAAATGATTGGAATTAACGACTGGAATCGATTCGAGAATCACTAAACGTAAGGATGAAATATTGTTCTTATGGACCATAGTAAAATGCCGTGATACGCTGTGCAATGTGAATTGATTCTTAATATTAGACCGATGTTTTGACATGCGGCACCGCATGGTCTGAATAATACGTCCAACATATTGGAGCTTACAACTACAGGAAAGGAGATATATTGCATACTGGGTACTATAATTTAAAACTTGGTTGATATTAAACGATTTTTTAGTATACCGTATATACTCGAGTATAAGCCGAGTTTTTCAGCACGATTTTTGGTGCTGAAAATGCCCCCCCTGGGCTTATACTTGAGTGAATATACATTTCCATAATATAGAACAGGACCGCCGGGCTCCTGACAAGCCCGGCAGTGGAGGGGGGGGGGGGGTCATTCCATTCATTCATAATAAAACAAAGAAGGACCCATAATTATGACCTGGGAGATATTGGAAATATGGATGAAACACCTATGACGTTTGATCTTCCAAGCAACAGAACTGTGGCAAATTTGGGAGAGAAGACTATTTTACTCAGAACCACAGGAAATGAAAAAAAAAACATTTCACAGTTGTTCTGGCTAATGGAACTAAGCTGCGGCCTGTCATTATTTTTAAAAGAAAGACCTTGCCTAAAAAGGTCAAATTCCCACCACCAATTACAGTGCGCGCGCATATTAAAGGTTGGATGGATGAAGACGGAACAAAAAAATGGCTGGAAGAAATTTGGAACGGACGACCAGGAGCAGCCTTAAAGAAAAAAAAATCATTGCTAGTTTGGGATATGTTCAGATCCCACACATCTGATGACATAAAAAAATTGACAAAGTCTTCTCAAGTTACTTTGGCTGTTATTCCAGGTGGGCTTACATCTGTATTGCAGCCCCTAGATGTGTGTTTAAATAAACCTTTCAAAGACCGTGTGCGAAAGATGTGGCATGAATGGATGTCATCTGGTCAAGCCCGACTGACAAAAGTTGGAAATCTGATGAAGCCCGACATAGAATTGGTAGCAAGGTGGGTTCGTGATGCATTGGAAGATATTCCAGAGGACATGGTGAAACACGCCTTCAAGAAATGTGGCATTAGTAATGCTATGGATGGCAGTAAAGACAGCGCTTTGTATGAAAACGACAGCAGTGATGGTGAAGACTGCGAAATCAGTGATGATGACAATGTCTATGCTGATAGCCTCACACCAGCTTTAGCTGAAGCTCTGTTTGGACATACAGATGACGAGGAGGAATTCAGTTTTGAAGGATTTTAACTCTTGTGTTTTAGCTTGATTGATGATTGAGGTTTTTGTACTTTTTAAGTTATTTTTGATACCATATGGTTTTTGTTGACCCTCTTTTCCACTTACAGAGCTAGTTTACTGTTTTTCTTTGAAATAAATATTTAAAAACATTTAAACTACCGATGTCTCAATTAATGTAATTTTATTGGTATCTATTTTTATTTTGAAATTTACCAGTAGCTGCTGCTGCATTTCCCACCCTAGGCTTATACTCGAGTCAATACTTTTTACCAGGTTTTTGTGGTAAAATTAGGTGCCTAGGCTTATATTCGGGTCTGCTTAAAACTATTAGTGAAGGGATACATCATATGGCAGCACAAACACTTATTTTTCCCGCATGGTGAACAACCAGGATTCGAAATTATCGGGAAGGAGTTGTCATTACAAGCATTTTTTAACCTATTTGGAGCTATCATATTTTGAAGATTTTTAGATCTTCTATAGGTGATGCCTGGTTTAGTGGGGACTACATCCTTGAAGACAGGGTCATTCAGAATAATATGCCAATTGCGTTTGAAAATATTATGTATTTGTGAAACTGCTCGATTGTAATTAGTTATAAAGGTATATTTAAATTGATTATTGACTTTTTTGTTTTTATCTTCAGTGACCAAATTAATTTGTTTTTTTTATTTTTTAACTCTTTGATATGCATGAGTTAACAAAAATCTCTGACTATACTTTAAGGAATTTTGTGTTGCTAGTGGTGATATTGTTTGCAGTCCAATGGAAATAATTCTCTACCAAAAATGTCCTACACAGGTTGGCTGATTGTGGTGATAATATACTTGAAAAGACTTGTACTCATGGTTGTGGGTATTATGATTCCCTATGGCATGGTTAAGACACAAATAATTGCGACTTGTAAGCCACACTGCACCAACCCCTTTCTAAAAGCCATAAAAAATGTAAGTTTTGCAGAAGAGTGCTTACTTAGCTAGTCCCTCTTCTGGCTAGACAATTATCTTTCTCAGCAGGAACAGGATACTTGAGATGATTTGCTTTGGGACAGTCATGAGTAAAACCTCCTCAATGCAACAATTTTTTTTCTTAATTTCTATATGTTATTTTTGGTTCTTTTTAGTGATTTAATTAGGTTTTGATCAACATTTCTTTGCTTCCAGGAACGTTTCTCTTCATGCTCTGAAACATGTTTTCCTGGATATAGAAGAGCTGTAAACCCAATATTATACTGCTGCCATTTATGTGTTCCTTGCCCTACTGGGGAATATTCTAATGGGAATGGTGAGATATTTTTTTGTACTGATGCCATGCATTAAATTCAAAAGCATTAAATTAACATTTGGGGCCAAACTCAAGACCCAAGGATTTATATAATCATCAAAAAAGAGAATCATTGTATCATTGTGTCATGTGCACCCCATACCTCACTACCTCCCACCCCTATAGTGCTTGGGCTTTACCTGGAATGCTCCTTTAAAGCATTAAAGCATAGTCACACTTTTTAAGGATAGAGAATCTGATTTTTCCCAGCAAACTCTGTACTGCCATTTAATTTTTTTTATATGAAATAGTTAAAGTTAGCTGAAACACTTTTTAGGGTTTGACTGGATTGTACTATATGATAAGCAATGGATTTTACATCAATTGTCTGGAATCTATATTTATAAATGTTTTTCTGGATAAAGAGTTACTTATAAATATCACTGTGTCTAAGACGTTCACTGTTGTCTTCTTACTTTTATATGTCTGTTTACTTTAGATGCTGATATTTGTGAACAGTGCCCAGAAGATGAATGGCCCAATTCAAGAAATACTGCTTGTGCGAAAAGACCAGTTGATTTCTTATCTTTTCAGAACTTACTTGGATCATTGTTAACATCACTTATTGTAATATTATTTATTTTCTCAATGATCATTCTAATTATATTTATTAAATATAGAAAGACTCCTATAGTTAAAGCCAATAACAGAAATCTCAGTTACACCATCCTTATCTCACTCATGTTGTGCTTTCTATGTTCTCTACTGTTTATAGGTAATCCGGACAAGGTGACTTGTTTGTTACAGAATATTATTTTCAATTTAGTTTTTGCTGTTGCTCTTTCTTCAATTTTGGCAAAAACCATCACTGTTCTAATTGCTTTTAATGTTACTAAACTAAATAACCAATTCAAAATACTTTTTAGAAAAATTTCCCAGGTGTTTATTATATTTTGTCTTATAGGTGAATTTGGTATCTGTATGTGCTGGATACAGTTATATCCTCCATATCCTGATAGAGATTCAGTGTCTAAACCTGAGATCTTAATATTACATTGTAATGTAGGTTCTCATGTGATATTTTATCTTGCTCTCGGTTATAACAGCTTCCTTGCACTTTTATGTTTTCTTGTCGCTTACTTTGCAAAAACGTTGCCAGATAGATTTAATGAAGCCCATCACATCACATTCAGCATGTTGGTGTTCTGTAGTGTATGGATCTCATTTATACCGGCATATATCAGCACTAAAGGCAAATACATGACGGCCGTGCAGGTTTTTGCCATCTTAGCATCAAGTGCTGGACTCTTGGGATTCATCTTCTTTCCAAAATGTTTTATTATAATATTTAGACCTGAATTAAATGTAAAACAATCTCTGTATATAAGAAGCAAATAGAGCTGTGCAAAAGTATTTGAATCTTTAAAGTTACCTTAGACATTTAATATCTTATGTAGCATGTTAGAGATTTAAAAATAAGTATTTAATAAATGTCAAGCTTCACTATTTCTTGCTTCTCCTTTACTATAAATGTAAATAAATACTATTTTAACCCCTTAAGGAACAAGCCCATTTTCACTTTAAGAACCAGAGCATTTTCACTTTAAGCATTAATAACTCTGGGATGCTTTTACTTCTCATTCTGATTTTTTTTTCCTGACACATTCTACTTTATGTTAGTGGTAAATTTTCATCTATACTTGCATAATTTTTTGGTGAAAAATTCCCAAATTTGCTGAAAAATTGGGAAAAAAAGTGAACGAACATAGCAAATATGCGAATTTCGCGAACATAGGACGAATAATCGTCAATATATTAGTGAAATATCGCGAATTTGAATATGGCCCCTGCAGCTCATCACTAGTCTGTGACAGACAATTAGTAGTTATGGTTAGTGATGAGCGGCAGGGGCCATATTCGAATTTGTGATATTTTGCAAATATATTGATGATTATTCATCCTATGTTTGCGAAATTTGCATATTCGCTATGATCGTTAACTTTTTTTTCCATGCAAAAATTCTCATGGAAAAGTCACATAAAAATTTGCACAAAAAAAAACAAAACAAAAAATAACAAATATTCGTCATTACGAATATATAGCACTATATTCTAAATATTTACAAAATTGTGTAGTGCCGATATTCGCGATAAAATTCGCATTACACATATTCGTGCTCAACACTATCACGGACCATGCTACAGAAGGGGGCATGCTTAAAAAAACTTTTTTTTCTTGTATTCCATATAAACATGGATGTATACCTAATATAAATTAGATAGAAATTGAGATAATTTAAAGGAAATCTGTCACCAGTGTCACCTGCACTAACCTGTTTGTACCGACAGATGTGCAAGTTACACTGATGACAACGGTACTCACCTTTGTCCCGTTCTGTGGTGGGAATCTCTGGTAATCTTGTTAGCTTCAGCTCCGGTTACCCAGCTTGGGGCACAGGCGGAGCTTAGCAATGTCACAGCTGCTGTTCTCTAGGTTACTGAAGATCCCAACCACAGAACAGGAAAAGGTAAGTACTGTGGTAATCAGTATCACCTGCACTACCTGTCGGTACCAAGAGGTTATTGCAGGTGACACTGGTGACAGATTTCCTTTAAGAGTTGGTTTAGTAAGTGATGCACAGGGTTAATTTAGAGTGCCTAAGCAAGTGACAAAGAGTTGATTAGAAAGAGAGAAGTGACGTCACTGTACATTATCATTGTGCCAAACTGTCAATATATATATTAGTTTGTAATTAGAGATGAGCTAACTTTTGAAAAATTTGATTCGGGGTGTCACACATTGCCACTGAAGAAGGGGACACCCCGAAATGCGTTTGGCTTGTTAAGGATTACCTGACCTCATACCACCCCGCAAATAGACTTTATATGGTTTATTTCCTTTAATATCCATTCTCAACAGCTGCAATACCCTAATTTCTGGACCACTCCAGCAGCGCGCGTTTTCCTCAATTCCATCCACGAGGACGCTGCACTCCAAACACTCACCCCACCACCCCGTCACCTTCGGCCAGCTGCCTACCTATGACACTCCGTAGGACCATCACCTGAGGATGTCAGGACGCAACTACTGTCATCTATGCAGTCCTCCAACTAGGCCGGCCGCTGGTCCGTGCCGGACAGCCGGAACATCACGTGACCCTTGGAACTGAGTCATTCACGGGTGGCGAATGTTAAACGGCACAATATTCATCTTTAAAATAATAACCTGTGATGCCAGCAATCAGTCTATACTATTAACCTGTGATGCCAGCGATCTTAATACAATAATCACCAATCTATATTTGGGACATTCATTCTGAACTTCTATTCAATTCTGGACTGCCATATAGTCACTAGTGGTTTTGAGGTCTACAATTTTTTATTTTTTTATTATACAATATTTTTGCTCTCATATATTTTGTTTTATTCTATAATCATTTGGTATTTCTGGCAAGGGCCCTGTCAGCATACCTGTTATATGTATTTTAATTTATTATAAAATTCTTATTCATCTTCAATACTGGTCATATCTATTTATTTTGGTCATATCTCATATAACCATCACAATTTATATACCTAGAGGACTGTTCTTCCCTTTCTATTTTGAAATTATTTCTGGCACGACGGGTACGAGCAATACAGGATACCGGTATATACATTTATTATTTAGCAGTGTGAGTCTCTCTATTCTGTTTTACTAAAGAACATATAGTGGCTGAATGGCACAGACTGGAGTTTGTGGCAGCATGAGGAGACCATATAGTGGCTGAATGGCATAACCTGGAGGTGGCAGAAGCATGATGAGACCATATAGAGGCTGAATGGCACAGCCTGGAGTTGGGTGAATGATCAGGAGACCACATAGTGGCTGAATGTTACAGCCTGTTGGTGGTGAATAGAGATGAGCAAATCGAAGGTGACAAACCCAAATTTGTTACGAATTTCTGGAAATATTCGATTCGCAACTAATGCGAATATCGCCGCGATTCTATAGCGCAAATCGATTCATTAAACTTCATTTACTGCGGTGCTGGCTCCAGGGCATCTAAAATGGCTGATCCACATTTCAGTACATGGGGCAAGGAAGGCGGGAAGGGAAGTAGGCGGGATGACCCTGAATCACATGCAGGATGCAGCCTATCTGCAGCCAGTCACCCCTGTGATGTCACAGCCCTATATGATCGGCAGCCATAATTCCGGCTCCTCACTTCATTACAATGCACTGCAGAAGGATCATAGGACGTAGAGCCTGTGTGTGTGTTTTACAGCAGAGAAAAGCGCAGTCCAGCAGTGTTTAACAACATCCTCCTAGTCACATCAGCTTTCTCATGGACGGAGAGCATTGTTTTTTTCACTGAGGGATTTTTACTGCAGCTGCAGGCATTAATCTCCCATTCACTTTCTCCGGCATAGTATTACAGAGAGGGGCAGATAGCTGTGTGCTGCCTCATACATTTCAACAAGCTGCATCAACTTCATAAACCTTAGCAGAGGAGGCAGGAATACTTTTTCAGCGCAATTCAGTGTCTTTGTTCCACAAAAAATCATCTGCTGGTTATGCTAGTCTGTAGACGGTATAATACCCAGAATTCCATTCCTAATAGTCTTTGACATAGTGCAATTTTGTGTTTAGTACACAGCTTTTTTTGGCTGCAGCACTGTTGTGTACTGCTGGTGTTTTACAAAAATATGTTTTTTTAAGGGTACTGTAGCACATTTTTCTGCCCTCATAAATGCATACCGCATATGTACCTCTAAGTAGTGCACTATTTTTTCCCTGTTAATCTGTAAAGGGTCTACATACTGTGAAAGTCCAGGCAAAAGTACTCACCGGCTGCTGTTGTACTCAGATACTTTTTTTTAGTGTACTGTAGAACATTTTTCTGCCCTCATCAGTGCATACCACATACCTACATCTAAGTATTTTACTATTTTGAACCTGTTAATCTGTAAAGGGCCTAGATACTGTGAATGGCCAGCCAAAAGTGCACACCTGCAGCTGTACTAGAAAAATACTGTTTTAAGCATAGTGAAGCGTATTGTACTCCCCTCATATACGCACTAAGTATGTCAGGTAAAGAAGTACCAGGACGTGCACAGAGGAGTGGCAGAGGCCTAAATCCCTCAGGCAGCAGACTAGGGGTGAGTGGCAGCAGGAGTCGCAGCGAGATGGCCGTTATCAGCTAGCCGTCATGTGTTGACCAGCAACCCATCTGCCGTCATCGATTGGTTAACATGGTCATCCACTTCATCACAAGTAACATCTGACACCCCCAGTCAACTGTCGGTGAGTTTCTCAGACACAACCCTCAGTTGGCATGGCCCAAGAGCAGTCTCTGTCCTCCCATTTCCTCTGTCCTATGCATTTCCCTCCCCTAAAGAAGTATCTTATGCTGTGGGTTCAGCTCCACTATTCAGTTAGGACGATCTAATAGAGGACAGTCAGCAGCTAATGCCCAGCCAAGAAGTGTTGGAGATATCTGCCGCTTCCCCCACTAGGTGGGCAAGTAGTGATGAGGAGAGTGACGTGTGAGCTGGTTTTGCCAGCGTTTAGGGTCCTGAAGCAGACACTGTTGAGAAAACTGAGGAGGACATCAGTGATGTGCAGACACTTGTTGATGATGATGAAGCCGGTTGCAATTGGGAGCAGGGTGCAGAAGAGGCTTCATCATCATCAGGAGAAGAGAGTTGCAGTGAGGCAGCAGCTGAGCCAGCAAGGTGGTAGCATGGATGGCAGTCAGCATCGTGGCAGAAGTGGAAATTCTGGAGCCAAACGTGCCCGGGGAAGACCACCTGCCTCGCAGCAGCCTACCTTCCCGGGAGGTAGTTGAATAGGGGTTCCTGGAGACGGCAACAGTAGCAGTCAATTAGTGCGGACTGTTGGTGGCAAAATCAGCTACTCGGCGGTGTGGCAGTTTTTCATCAAGCATCAAGAGGAGGTTCACATAGCCACATGCAAGATATGTCGGCAGAAGGTGAAGCGGGGCCAGGGTCCCAATGTTGGCACCATGGCCCTGCGTCAACATATGCTTCGCGCCCATAAAAGTGCCTGAGAGAACCGTGGCTCTGATGTAGTGGTCCAGCCTGCTGAATCACCCAGTGGCACGCCTCTCCCTCTTTCAGCCAGCCAAGGCTCCACCACCTCAGCCGAAGGGAGCTGTGTGTCATACCCTCCTTCTGTCACTCCAAATGCTCCTGCTCCTCCTTTTAGTCAGCCATTCCACTAACAATCCATCGGTGAAGCCATGTCCAAGAGACATTAGTATGCACCCACTCATCCAACGGCACAGAATCTGAATGTGTTCCTGTCTAAGTTGCTGGTGCTGCAGTCCCTCCCTTTTCAAGTGGTGGACTCTGCACCTTTCAGAGAACTGATGGCTTGTGCCGAGCCAAGGTGGAGAGTGCCAAGCCGTCATTTCTTTGCCAAGAAGACAGTACCAACCCTGCACAATTTTGTGGAACAGGAGATGGTCCAGTCCTTCAGCCTGTCGGTATGTACCAAAGTGCACGGCAGCGCCGACGTCTGGAGCTGTAACTACGGTCAGGTACAATACATGTCCTTTATGGCTCACTGCGTGAATGTGGTTCCTGCACAGCCACAACACCAACTTGGACAGGTAACGCCGCTTCCTCCTCCACGCTCTCAGGCCGTTGGTCCTTTGACAGTGTGCGACTCCGCCTCCTCATCCGCCACTGTGTCCTCAGCCTCCACTGCCCAGACAAGTCTCAGTTGCCCCTCAGCATACCATGTGTGCAGGGCACAGCAGTGTCACGCTGTTCTTCACATGGTTTGCCTTGGCGAAAAGAGTCACACAGGGGAGGAACTGCTAAAAGTAATTCGTAAAGAAATCAGAGCATGGCTTACTCCCCGAAAACTGAAAATCGGAACCATGGTGACTGACAACGGGAAGAACATCTTGCATGTGCTGCGACTGGGAAGGCTGAGCCATGCGCCCTGCATGGCACACATGTTAAATCTGGTTGTGAAGCAGTCCCATTTTCAAGACATCCTAGCAATGGGAAGGAAACTTTGCATGCACTTCAGCCACTCGTACACCTCCTTGAGCTGCAGCGTCAGAACGGTATCCCCCAACAACACATGTTGGAAATGATGGCTGGTCAGGGCACTAGAGACGTAGCCCTACATCTCATGGCCACATGAACCCTGTGGGGGCTGAACTGGAGGAGGGGAAGGGCACAGTGGAGCACAGTTTAGGTTTCACCAAATGGGTGGTTTTTCTAGTAATCTGACAGGAGAGGAGGAGCAGTAGCAGCCAGAGGAGCTAGATGGTTATGAGGAAGGCGAGACATAGGACCCAGACACACTGTGGCAGAATGCAGTTGAGATGGAGGCAGGGAGTCCCATGGCTGCTGGGGAGGGGTGGGGTGACAGGAGCAGTACAAGCTCCATCAGCAGCAGCCTGAGTCTATAGTCGCTGATGAGTAGCTTTCTTCACCCGCATAGTGAAGCAACTCATCAGCAGCAGGTACACCTGGAGCGGGACCTGAATCAGCAGGTGTTGGCATACCTTGACATGCCCATGCCAACACATCTTGAAGATCCGCTGGACTTCTGGTCAGAAAAAAGACTTGATTGGCGGCCGCAACTAGCAGAGTTTGCTCTGGAAAAGCTGTCCTGCCCGGCCAGTAGTGTGCCATCAGAGCGGGTGTTTCGTCAGCGGGGGCCATAGTCACCCCAAGGAGAACTCGTCTGTCCACAAAAAATGTGGAGAGACTGACCTTTGTGAAGATGAATCAGGCATGGATCAGCCAGGATTTCCAACCACCGATTCCTGATACATGAGAAAAGATTGACCATGGTGCCACGCCAACACTTCACAAATATAGGTAGTGCCAAACAGATTTAAGGCACTGCTCCCCAGTTACAAACATTCCTCTGCATCAGACCTTTTTTCACCCACCTTTGTCACCGGGTACTAGTATTGCCACCCACCGCACCACTCTGTCACCGGGTCACTTTCAGGATTCCTGATGCTGCCATTTCCAGGCTGTCTCATTCAGCCACTATATGGTCTCTTCTCATGCTTCAGCCACCTCCCAGCTGTGTCATTCAGCCACTATATGGTCTCCTCATGCTTCAGCCACCTCCAGGCTGTGCCATTGAGCCAATATATGGTTTACTGATGCTTCAGCCAGGCCAGCTCCAGTCATTCAGCAACAACATGGTTTAGTGATGCTGCTGGGCCTAGGACATTACCTATTTATGTTTATGGTAGCACTAGGTACCATACATCTTCAATGGAAATAAAAAATAAAAAAAATGTATTCTTAGAGATTGTGAGGCCCTATTGTCTCCTCATCTGCTGCCAACTCCAGGCTGTCATTCAGACACTGTATGGTCTCCTCATACTGATGCCACCTCCAAGCTGTCTCATTCAGCCACTATATGGTCTCTTCTCATGCTTCAGCCAACTCCAGGCTGTGCCAATATATGGTCTCCCCATGCTTCCACAAACTCCAGGCTGTGCCATTCAGCCACTATATGGTCTCCTCCTACTGATGCCACCTCCAGGCTCTGTCATTATGCTGCCATGTGACATGTGACTCCTTGTTAGATTTGGTCCTTTGTAACCACACGCCGGGGCCCTGGACACTAACATTTGGGAGTTAAAAGTTCTTTTTTAACATCCTTAATTTCAATTTCTAAATCTTAAATCTAAATTTAAAATAAAAATTTCAATGGCCTCCTCATGTTTCTGCACACTCCAGGCTGTGCTATTCAGACACTATATGGTCTCCTCATGCTTCAGCCAACTCCAGGCTGTGTCATTCAGCCAATATATGGTTTACTGATGTTGCTGGGCCTGGGTCTGGGAATAAAAATTTTGCTATGGTAGCACTAGCTACCCAAAATCTTCCATTTAAATTTCAGAATTCATCTTTTAATCTTAGGGATTGTGAAGCCCTAGTGTCTACTCATGCTGCTGCCAACTCCTGACTGTGCCATTCAGGCACTATATGGACTCTTCATGCTTCAGCCAACTCCAGGCTGTGTCATTTATGCAATATATGGTTTATAGTGTTGGGTGCGAATATTCGCATTTCGAATTTTTGTTGTGAATATTGGGAATATACTTGTCAGAGGTTATCAACAACATCCCTAGCAACCAATAGTAAAGTTGCCCACCCCCTCACTGTTTTCTTCCTCGAATATGCGAATATTCACATATGCGAATATGCGAAATTCGCGAATATAGGACGAATATTCATCTATATATACGCAAAATATTGTGAATTCGAACATGGGCAATGCCACTAGTCACTAATGGTTTACTGTTGCTGCTGGGCCTGGGTCTGGGAATAAACATTTTGTTATGGTAGCACTAGCTACCCAAAATCGTCAGTTTAAATTTCAGAATTCAGCTTTTAATCTTAGGGATTGTGAAGCCCTAGTGTCTCCTCATGGTGCTGCCAACTCCTGGCTGTGACATTCAGGCACTATATGGTCTCCTCATGCTTCTGCCAACTCAAGGCTGTGTCATTCAGGTAATTTATGGTTTATTGATGCTGCTGGGCCTGGGTCTGGGAATAAAAATGTTGTTATGGTAACACTAGCTACCCAAAATCTTCAATTTATATTTCAGAATTAATCTTTTAATCTTAGGAATTGTGAAGCCCTAGTGTCTACTCATGCTGCTGCCAACTCCAGGATGTGCCATTCAGACACTATATGGTCTCCTCATGCTTCAGCCAACTCCAAGCTGTGTCATTCAGCCAATATATGGTTTATTGATGCTGCTGTGTCTGGGAATACAAATGTTTATATGGTAGCACTAGCTACCCAAAATCTCTAGTTTATTTTTCAGCATTCATCTTTTAATCTCAGGGATTGTGAAGCCCTAGTGTCTACTCATGCTGCTGCCAACTCCTGGCTGTGCCATTCAGACACTATATGGTCTCCTCATGCTGCCAACACCTCCACGTTGTGTCATTTAGCCACTATATGGTCTCCTCATGCTGTCAACACCTCCACGCTGTGTCATTCAGTCACTATATGGTCTCCTCATGCTGCCAATACCTCCATGGTGTGTCATTTAGTCACTATATGGTCTCCTCATGCTGCCAACACCTCCACGCTGTGTCATTTAGCCACTATGGGGGACATTTATCCATGTTTACTTATGTATTCCTTTTTTTAGTCATTTTTTTCTTACTCTTTTTTTGCTTTAGTACCTGAAATTTATCAACAGTTCTCAGCTTGTTGATAAATGTTGCATTCCAAGTCTTTTTTTTTTTTTTTTGCTTACCTGCTCCATTTATTGCTTTTTGCTTTAAAAAGTCGCATGGTTGATGTTAAATTGTCGCAATTGCGAATATATAAGGAAGGAACTTTTTACATCATACTGAACACTCTAGAGCTGGGGTGAGAGGTGGTTCAGCTGATATTTGGCTCTGCTATTAGTCTGTGCCTTTTTTTTTTTGGTTGTTCTCAGCTTTTTTCTTTTCCTGAAAAACTCTTTCATTATAGTAATTTGTTTAAAAAATGTAAAACAATCAAGGGAAGAGGGGGCAAAAAAGGAAACATATATCATCACCTACTGCAGCTGAGCAGTTACTGCTTTCTATGGCTTGTGAAAGTGAGGGCACACAATCTGAGCCTTTGTTAGAAGCTTGGAGGCTTGGAGGCTTCTGGGTCTGGACCCCAGACTCGTTTCTGTGAGGCCAAGAAAAAACAATTACACAGACAATGAAATGGAGGCGTTGGTGGATGAGGTATGTTTTTTTTGGCTTAATGTTTATTTATTTTTTGTAAATTTTATATTTAATTTACATGTGTGTGTGTATATATATATATATATATATATATATATATATATATATATAGATATATGTGTGTGTGTGTGTGTGTGTGTGTATGATTTTTTCCTTTGACTGTCTTTTCTGTGTTTTTCCGATTTAAGTCAATGTTTGTCAGAAGCATTGCGGATTGCGGATGCATAGTAGGCCCCCTTGTCTCTGCTGGGGTTAATTTTCCTGTATTATATTCTAATTGTTACACATCCACACCGTTTATCTGGTGTAGGATTCTATTGTGGCACTTGTAGTCCGCTGCAGGCATCCTCCATTGTATGCATTTTTATGCTGGGGATCGCCCTTAGCAACGGACTACAAGGGCAGGATCTGCTCCCCCAGTATGAATGCACAACCGCATTTGGGGTTGAGCACCTCCAGCCATTTGAGACCACATTTTTTGTTGTTTGTTTAAATTTTATACTTGGAGGTGTGTAAACTCCAAAATTAATGCGCCTTGAATACCTTCAAGGCAGCATTAAGGTAGCACCTGTGAGGCCAGGCACCCATATTAGCCAACTCAGGTGGGGCTTGCAGCTTGCCTCCCTCCTCCCATTGCATGTGTGCTCAGTCACGCTGGAGGGTATCTGGGAGGAAGTTGTGAGTCGACCGAATGCTGCCGTAATTGCCCACTGGCCCCTGTTTGGCTTATCAAGCACAGATAGGATTAGCGTTAGGTCTCGCACCATCTTGAGAAACCTTGGCGTTGGTGTGCGGGCTCTGGTGTGTCCTTCATATAAGGATACACTGGCGAATGTCTCAATTTTAACATCAGTGTTGAGGGATAGCCAATGTCATTGTTACATCCACCACAGTAGTGCACCCATATTCCTGTATTGTATTCTAATTGTTACACATCCACACCGTCTATCTGGTGTAGGATTCTATTGTGGCACTTGTAGTCCGCTGCAGGCATCCTCCATTGTATGCATTTTTATGCTGGGGATCGCCCTTAGCAACGGACTACAAGGGCAGGATCTGCTCCCCCAGTATGAATGCACAACCGCATTTGGGGTTGAGCACCTCCAGCCATTTGAGACCACATTTTTTGTTGTTTGTTTAAATTTTATACTTGGAGGTGTGTAAACTCCAAAATTAATGCGCCTTGAATACCTTCAAGGCAGCATTAAGGTAGCACCTGTGAGGCCAGGCACCCATATTAGCCAACTCAGGTGGGGCTTGCAGCTTGCCTCCCTCCTCCCATTGCATGTGTGCTCAGTCACGCTGGAGGGTATCTGGGAGGAAGTTGTGAGTCGACCGAATGCTGCCGTAATTGCCCACTGGCCCCTGTTTAGCTTATCAAGCACAGGTAGGATTAGCGTTAGGTCTCGCACCATCTTGAGAAACCTTGGCGTTGGTGTGCGGGCTCTGGTGTGTCCTTCATATAAGGATACACTGGCGAATGTCTCAATTTTAACATCAGTGTTGAGGGATAGCCAATGTCATTGTTACATCCACCACAGTAGTGCACCCATATTCCTGTATTGTATTCTAATTGTTACACATCCACACCATTTATCTGGTGTAGGATTCTATTGTGGCACTTGTAGTCCGCTGCAGGCATCCTCCATTGTATGCATTTTTATGCTGGGGATCGCCCTTAGCAATGGACTACAAGGGCAGGATCTGCTCCCCCAGTATGAATGCACAACCGCATTTGGGGTTGAGCACCTCCAGCCATTTGAGACTAGTGTTGCTCGCGAATATTCGCAATTCGAATATTATTCGCGAATATCGCATATTCGCGAATTCGCGAATTTCGCGAATATAGCGCTATATATTCGTAATTACGAATATTCGTTTTTTTTTTTTTTTTTTTTTCTTCACAGTACACATCACAGTGATCACCCCTCTCTGCTTCCAGCTTGTGTGGTGTAAAGAAGGCTCTAATACTACTGTGTGAGACTGGCGTGCGAAAATTCGCATATACGAAAATTAACATATGCTAATTTTCGCATATGCGAACTTTCACATGTTAATTTTCGCATACACATATTTTCGCATATGCGAAAATAAAACGAAAATATAACGAATATGCGAATATTCGCGAATATATGACGAATATTCGTCCATATATTCGCGAATATTCGCGAATTCGAATATGGCTTATGCCGCTCAACACTATTTGAGACCAAGTTTTTTGTTGTTTGTTTAATTTTCCTCTACTGCTCACCTGCTCCACATTTTTGTCTCCATACTTGTGCAGCTAAAGAGTGTTTCACTTGCCTATAGCTAAAATTAAAAGGTATTTATTCCTTTTGGCCAGGCCATTGTATGTATTTGTTAAGAACTGTCCTTGTTTGCTATATGCAACTACACCTGTCTTTCTAGGCCTTTGTTTCCAAATGTATTCCCCCGTTGCCCTTGTTTTTTTTTTTTTTTGTGGTAACCTTAAAAACTCGGATTCCTTCCACTTTAGACCTGTTGTATGCTCGTGACTAACTTGTGTGGTTAGATTTTTTTTGTAAACTTTACCTTGTAAAAAAAATAATCATATAGCTTATTGCCCTATTCTGTTATTTTTTTTATGCTTAAATATTTTTTGGAATACTGCCACTGCATTTTTTGGGCCAAAGTCTGAAGTGGATCTATAAGGGAGGAGAAGTGTAAGTCCTTCCTTTATCTGTCCTATCCCTGTTGAATACACTTCTTGCTTCGGCTCAAAACATGCAAACGTAATCAAACACTGTGTTCAAACTTAAAACAAAAAAAGCTAGCCATGGCAAATGCAACACTCTTCCTCTAGCCCCGTTGATGATCTCAGTGCTCCCTGATGACACCTTAGTACGTCTCAGGATGTGTCCAGAGCCCAAATAGGAACTAAGCAAACTGGTTGCTAGGGGTAATGTAATGCTTTTGTCTACGACCATGTTTGGATAAATGGACACCAGTTCATTACACAGCAGAGAGCACTGTTGTTGTATTATAAATAAAGACCCAACTTTATGTTGAGCATACATCATCTCAAATTAAATGTTTCAGTTGTGCGATTACAAGTAATATCGAAATCTTGATACATTTTAAATTTTTTGTTCTTGACCGACATGCTACATCCTATCAGGAAAGTTAATGTTATCTCTGCTTCTGTCATTCCATTAGTTCCTTGCCCACCGTCACACATTGTTTTCAAGCAAAAATGAGAAAATACCCATGTCAGTGCGCAATGCATATTCTTTTTAAAGTCAATTCCCTTGGTATAGCAAAAAGGACAGTGCCATAAATTAAAAAAAAAAAACTGGGTGATCTCCGAAAAAAAGTCAAAGGAAAACTTGCCCTGATTGGACAGCACGCAAGACAAACAGGTGGTAGATCAAGACCAAATATTCAATTGAGCCTACTTGAGGAAAAAGTGGCTTCTACCTGTAGCCAAAACCAAATTGAAGGCATTGGTACTTTAGATGTGTGCATGTTAGCAAGGTAACAAGGTATATATTTTATCCTAAAGATTTGATGTTTGCTAAAAATTTGATTGTTTTCAAAAATATAAAAAGGATATTAACCCCTTAAGGACCAGGCCATTTTACACCTTAGGACCAGAGCTTTTTTTGAACATCTGACCACTGTCACTTTAAACATTAATAACTCTGGAATGCTTTTACTTATCATTCTGATTCCAAGATTGTTGTTACGCCGAGCGCTCCGGGTCCCCGCTCCTCCCCGGAGCGCTCGCAACATCCTCGCTACTGCAGCGCCCCGGTCAGATCTACTGACCGGGTGCGCTGCGATACCGCCCCCAGCCGGGATGCGATTCGCGATGCGGGTGGCGCCCGCTCGCGATGCGCACCCCGGCTCCCGTACCTGACTCGCTCTCCGTCGGTCCTGTCCCGGCGCGCGCGGCCCCGCTCCCTAGGGCGCGCGCGCCGGGTCTCTGCGATTTAAAGGGCCACTGCGCCACTGATTGGCGCAGTTGGTCTAATTAGTGTGTTCACCTGTGCACTCCCTATGTATACCTCACTTCCCCTGCACTCCCTCGCCGGATCTTGTTGCCATTGTGCCAGTGAAAGCGTTTCCTAGTGTGTTCCTAGCCTGTGTTCCAGACCTCCTGCCGTTGCCCCTGACTACGATCCTTGCTGCCTGCCCCGACCTTCTGCTACGTCCGACCTTGCTCTTGTCTACTCCCTTGTACCGCGCCTATCTTCAGCAGTCAGAGAGGTTGAGCCGTTGCTAGTGGATACGACCTGGTTACTACCGCCGCTGCAAGACCATCCCGCTTTGCGGCGGGCTCTGGTGAATACCAGTAGTAACTTACAACCGGTCCACTAGCACGGTCCACGCCAATCCCTCTCTGGCACAGAGGATCCACCTCCTGCCAGCCGAATCGTGACAGTAGATCCGGCCATGGATCCCGCTGAAGTTCCACTGCCAGTTGTCGCCGACCTCACCACGGTGGTCGCCCAGCAGTCGCAACAGATAGCGCAACAAGGCCACCAGCTGTCTCAACTGACCGTGATGCTACAGCAGCTACTACCACAGCTTCAGCAATCATCTCCTCCGCCAGCTCCTGCACCTCCTCCGCAGCGAGTGGCCGCTTCCGGCCTACGACTATCCTTGCCGGATAAATTTGATGTAGAAAGTAGAAGAAAAAAACAGGGATATGCGCCCCTAGTGAAGGATGTTTATAGGTGAGATGAAAACAAGTTAAGTTGCAACACTCACCTATTTTCGTTGTGCTGAGAGCACAACATCTGTGATAGCCTTAGGTGATGTCTCAGGTCTGCAGCCACGGTCCTCTGGAGCAAAGGTGATGTCCCAGCAGTGTAAATAACAAGAAAAAGGCAAAAGTTGGGCCGTTGGTGGCGCTGGTCCTGATGAAAAGAAAGCTCTGTAGACCCTTCTCAGTGTCTAAATGTGGTTTTATTAGCACAGAAAGCAACGCGTTTCTGGTCCGAACTGGACCCTTCGTCTGGCAGTGTGCATCTGCCAGACGAAGGGTCCAGTTCGGACCAGAAACGCGTTGCTTTCTGTGCTAATAAAACCACATTTAGACACTGAGAAGGGTCTACAGAGCTTTCTTTTCATCAGGACCAGCGCCACCAACGGCCCAACTTTTGCCTTTTTCTGGATAAATTTGATGGGGACTCTAAGTTTTGCCGTGGCTTTCTTTCGCAATGTTCCCTGCACTTGGAGATGATGTTGGACCAGTTTCCTACTGAAAGGTCTAAGGTGGCTTTCGTAGTCAGCCTTCTGTCTGGGAAAGCTCTGTCATGGGCCACACCGCTCTGGGACCGCAATGACCCCGTCACTGCCTCTGTACACTCCTTCTTCTCGGAAATTCGAAGTGTCTTTGAGGAACCTGTCCGAGCCTCTTCTGCTGAGACTGCCCTGCTGAACCTGGTCCAGGGTAATTCTTCCGTTGGCGAGTACGCCATCCAATTCCGTACTCTTGCTTCCGAATTATCCTGGAATAATGAGGCCCTCTGCGCGACCTTTAAAAAAGGCCTATCCAGCAACATTAAAGATGTTCTGGCCGCACGAGAAATTCCTGCTAACCTGCATGAACTCATTCATCTAGCCACTCGCATTGACATGCGTTTTTCCGAAAGGCGTCAGGAGCTCCGCTAGGATATGGACTTTGTTCGCACGAGGCGTTTTTTCTCCCCGGCTCCTCTCTCCTCTGGTCCTCTGCAATCCGTTCCTGTGCCTCCCGCCGTGGAGGCTATGCAAGTTGACCGGTCTCGCTTGACACCTCAAGAGAGGACACGACGCCGCATGGAGAATTTTTGCCTGTACTGTGCCGATACCGAACACTTCCTGAAGGATTGTCCTATCCGTCCTCCCCGCCTGGAAAGACGTACGCTGACTCCGCACAAAGGTGAGACAGTTCTTGATGTCAACTCTGCTTCTCCACGCCTTACTGTGCCTGTGCGGATATCTGCCTCTACCTTCTCCTTCTCTACTATGGCCTTCTTGGATTCCGGATCTGCAGGAAATTTTATTTTGGCCTCTCTCATCAACAGGTTCAACATCCCGGTGACCAGTCTCGCCAGACCCCTCTACATCAATTGTGTTAACAATGAAAGATTGGACTGTACCGTGCGTTACCGCACGGAGCCCCTCCTAATGTGCATCGGACCTCATCACGAAAAAATTGAGTTTTTGGTCCTCTCCAATTGCACTTCCGAAATTCTCCTTGGACTACCGTGGCTTCAACGCCATTCCCCAACCCTTGATTGGTCCACAGGAGAGATCAAGAGCTGGGGTACTTCTTGTTTCAAGGACTGTCTTAAACCGGTTCCCAGTACTCCCTGCCGTGACCCTGTGGGTCCCCCTGTAACCGGTCTCCCTAAGGCTTATATGGACTATGCTGACGTATTTTGCAAAAAACAAGCTGAGACTTTACCTCCTCACAGGCCTTATGACTGTCCTATTGACCTCCTCCCGGGCACTACTCCACCCCGGGGCAGAATTTATCCTCTGTCCGCCCCAGAGACTCTTGCTATGTCTGAATACATCCAGGAAAATTTAAAAAAGGGGTTTATCCGCAAATCCTCCTCTCCTGCCGGAGTTGGATTTTTCTTTGTGTCCAAAAAAGATGGCTCCCTATGTCCTTGCATTGATTACCGCGGACTTAATAAAATCACGGTAAAGAACCGCTACCCCCTACCTCTTATCTCAGAACTCTTTGATCGCCTTCAAGGTGCCCACATCTTTACCAAACTGGACTTAAGAGGTGCTTATAATCTCATCCGCATCAGGGAGGGGGACGAATGGAAAACTGCATTTAACACCAGAGATGGACACTTTGAGTATCTAGTCATGCCCTTTGGCCTGTGCAACGCCCCTGCCGTCTTCCAAGACTTTGTTAATGAAATTTTTCGTGATCTCTTATATTCCTGTGTTGTTGTGTATCTGGACGATATTCTGATTTTTTCTGCCAACTTAGAAGAACATCGCCAGCATGTCCGCATGGTTCTTCAGAGACTTCGAGACAATCAACTTTATGCCAAAATGGAGAAATGTCTGTTTGAATGTCAATCTCTTCCTTTCCTAGGATACTTGGTCTCTGGCCAGGGACTACAAATGGACCCAGATAAACTCTCTGCCGTCTTAGATTGGCCACGCCCCTCCGGACTCCGTGCTATCCAACGTTTTTTGGGGTTCGCCAATTATTACAGACAATTTATTCCACATTTTTCCACTATTGTGGCTCCTATCGTGGCTTTAACCAAGAAGAATGCCAATCCTAAGTCCTGGTCTCCCCAAGCGGAAGACGCATTTAAACGGCTCAAGTCTGCCTTTTCTTCTGCTCCCGTGCTCTCCAGACCTGACCCATCTAAACCCTTCCTATTGGAGGTTGATGCCTCCTCAGTGGGAGCTGGAGCGGTCCTTCTACAAAAAAATTCTTCCGGGCATGCTGTTACTTGTGGTTTTTTTTCTAGGACCTTCTCTCCGGCGGAGAGGAACTACTCCATCGGGGATCGAGAACTACTGGCCATTAAATTGGCACTTGAGGAATGGAGGCATCTGCTGGAGGGATCAAAATTTCCAGTTATCATTTACACCGATCACAAGAATCTCTCCTATCTCCAGTCTGCCCAACGGCTGAATCCTCGCCAGGCCAGGTGGTCGTTATTCTTTGCCCGTTTTAACTTTGAAATTCACTTTCGCCCTGCCGACAAGAACATTAGGGCCGATGCTCTCTCTCGTTCCTCGGATGCCTCGGAAGTAGAGGTCTCTCCGCAACACATCATTCCTCCTGACTGTCTGATCTCCACTTCTCCAGTCTCCATCAGGCAAACTCCTCCAGGGAAGACCTTCGTTTCTCCACGCCAACGTCTCGGGATTCTCAAATGGGGTCACTCCTCCCACCTCGCAGGCCATGCGGGCATCAAAAAGTCCTTGCAACTCATCTCTCGTTTCTATTGGTGGCCGACTCTGGAGACGGATGTTGTTGATTTTGTGCGGGCCTGTACTGTCTGTGCCCGGGATAAGACTCCTCGCCAGAAGCCTGCTGGTCTCCTTCATCCTCTGCCTGTCCCCGAACAGCCTTGGTCTCTGATTGGTATGGACTTTATTACAGACTTACCCCCATCCCGTGGCAACACTGTTGTTTGGGTGGTCGTTGATCGATTTTCCAAGATGGCACATTTTATTCCTTTTCCTGGTCTTCCTTCAGCGCCTCAGTTGGCAAAACAATTTTTTGTACACATTTTTCGTCTTCACGGTTTGCCCACGCAGATCGTCTCGGATAGAGGCGTCCAATTCGTGTCAAAATTCTGGAGGGCTCTCTGTAAACAACTCAAGATTAAATTAAACTTCTCTTCTGCTTATCATCCTCAATTCAATGGGCAAGTAGAAAGAATTAACCAGGTCCTGGGTGACTATTTACGGCATTTTGTTTCCTCCCGCCAGGACGACTGGGCAGATCTTCTACCATGGGCCGAATTCTCGTACAACTTCAGAGTCTCTGAATCTTCTGCTAAATCCCCATTTTTCGTGGTGTACGGCCGTCACCCTCTTCCCCCCCTCCCTACTCCCTTGCCCTCTGGTTTGCCCGCTGTGGATGAAGTGACTCGTGATCTTTCCACCATATGGAAAGAGACCCAAAATTCTCTTTTACAGGCTTCATCTCGCATGAAAAAGTTTGCCGATAAGAAAAGAAGAGCTTCCCCCATTTTTGCTCCCGGAGACAAGGTATGGCTCTCCGCTAAATATGTCCGCTTCCGTGTCCCCAGTTACAAACTGGGACCACGCTATCTGGGTCCTTTCAAAATCTTGTGCCAAATTAATCCTGTCTCTTACAAACTTCTTCTTCCTCCTTCTCTTCGTATTCCCAATGCCTTTCATGTCTCTCTCCTTAAACCACTCATCATCAACCGTTTCTCTCCCAAACTTGTTTCTCCCACTCCTGTTTCCGGTTCTTCTGACATCTTCTCCGTGAAGGAGATACTGGCCTCCAAGACGGTCAGAGGGAAAAAATTTTTTTTGGTTGATTGGGAGGGCTGTGGTCCTGAAGAGAGATCCTGGGAACCTGAGGACAACATCCTAGACAAAAGTCTGGTCCTCAGGTTCTCAGGCTCCAAGAAGAGGGGGAGACCCAAGGGGGGGGGTACTGTTACGCCGAGCGCTCCGGGTCCCCGCTCCTCCCCGGAGCGCTCGCAACATCCTCGCTACTGCAGCGCCCCGGTCAGATCTACTGACCGGGTGCGCTGCGATACCGCCCCCAGCCGGGATGCGATTCGCGATGCGGGTGGCGCCCGCTCGCGATGCGCACCCCGGCTCCCGTACCTGACTCGCTCTTCGTCGGTCCTGTCCCGGCGCGCGCGGCCCCGCTCCCTAGGGCGCGCGCGCGCCGGGTCTCTGCGATTTAAAGGGCCACTGCGCCACTGATTGGCGCAGTTGGTCTAATTAGTGTGTTCACCTGTGCACTCCCTATGTATACCTCACTTCCCCTGCACTCCCTCGCCGGATCTTGTTGCCATTGTGCCAGTGAAAGCGTTTCCTAGTGTGTTCCTAGCCTGTGTTCCAGACCTCCTGCCGTTGCCCCTGACTACGATCCTTGCTGCCTGCCCCGATCTTCTGCTACGTCCGACCTTGCTCTTGTCTACTCCCTTGTACCGCGCCTATCTTCAGCAGTCAGAGAGGCTGCGCCGTTGCTAGTGGATACGACCTGGTTACTACCGCCGCTGCAAGACCATCCCGCTTTGCGGCGGGCTCTGGTGAATACCAGTAGTAACTTAGAACCGGTCCACTAGCACGGTCCACGCCAATCCCTCTCTGGCACAGAGGATCCACCTCCTGCCAGCCGAATCGTGACAATTGTTTTTTCGTGACATTTTCTACTTTAACATAGTCATAAAATTTTATGGTAACTTGCATCCTTTCTTGGTTAAAAATCCCAAAATTTTATGAAAAATTTGAAAATTTTGCATTTTTCTAACTTTGAAGCTCTCTGCTTTTAAGAAAAATAGATATTCCAAAATATATTTTTTAAATTCACATATACAATATGTCTACTTTATGATTACATCATAAAATTGACGAGTTTTTACTTTTGGAAGACACCAGAGGGCTTCAAAGTTCAGCAGCAATTTTCCAATTTTTCACAAAATTATGAAACTCGATTTTTTTCAGGGACCAGTTCAGGTTTGAAGTGGATTTGAAGGGTCTTCATATTAGAAATACCCCACAAATGACCCCATTATAAAAACTGCACCCCCAAAGTATTCAAAATGACATTCAGTCAGCATTTTAACCCTTTGTGTTATATCTGGTGTTTCACAGAAATAGCAGCAAATTGAAGGAAACAATTCCCAATCTTAATTTTTTACACTTGCATGTTCTTGTAGATCCAAGTTTAGAATTTTTGCAAGGGGTAAAAGGAGAAAATGTATTCTTATAGTTGTAGCCCAATTTCTCTCGAGTAAGCACATATGTCTATGTAAAGTGTTCGGCGGGCACAATAGAGGGCTCAGAAGGGAAGGATTGACAAGGGGATTTTGGAGAGTACGTTTTTGTGAAATGGTTTTTGTGGGGCATGTTGCATTTAGGAAGCCCCTATGGTGCCAGAACAGCAAAAAAACAAAAACAAATCGCATATCATTTTGGAAACTAGACCCCTTGAGGAACGTATTAAGGAATTAAGTGAGCCTTAATACCCCACAGGTGTTTCACGACTTTAGCATATGAAAAAAAAAATGTCACTAAAATGTGTGTTTTCCCCCAAATTTCACATTTTTCAAGGGTTAATAGCAGAAAAGACCCCACAAAATGTGTAACCCCATCTCTTCTGAGTATGGAGGTACCCCATCAGTTGACCTGAAGTGCACCGGGGGCGAACTACAATGCTCAGAAGAGAAGGAGTAATATTTGGCTTTTTGAGAGCAAATTTTGCTAGGGGGGCATGTCGCATTTAGGAAGCCCCTATGGTGCCAGGACAGCAAAAAAAAAAAAACATATGGCATACTATTTTGGAAACTAGACCCCTTGAGGAATGTAACAAGGAATTAAGTGAGCCTTAATACCCCACAGGGGTTTCACGACTTTTGCATATGTAAAAAAAAAAAATGTGTGTTTCCCCCCAAATTTCACATTTTGCAAGGGATAATAGCAGAAAAGACCCCCCAAAATTTGTAACCCCATCTCTTCTGAGTGCGGCAATACCCCATATGTGGCCCTAAACTGTTGCCTTTAAATACGACAGGGCTCCAAAATGAGAGAGCGCCATGTGCATTTGAGGCCTAAATTAGGGATTTGCATAGGGGTGGACATAGGGGTATTCTACGCCAGTGATTCCCAAACAGGGTGCCTCCAACTGTTGCAAAGCTCACAGAATGCCTGGACAGTCAACGGCTGTCCGACAATACTGGGAGTTGTTGTTTTGCAACAGCTGGAAGCTCCGTTTTGGAAACAGTGGCGTACCAGACGTTTTTCATTTTTATTGGGGAGGGGGGTTGTGTAGGGGTATGTGTATATGTAGTGTTTTTTACTTTTTATTTTATTTTATGTTTGTGTAGTGTAGTGTTTTTAGGGTACAGTCACACGGGCGGGGGATCACAGCGAGTTTCCCGCTGAAGATTGAGCTGCCGCGCAAAATTTGCTGCAACTCAAACTTGCAGCAGGATACTGTAACTGTAACCCCTGCCCATGTGAATGTACCCTGTACATTCAAGGGGGGGGGGGGGGTAATCCTCCAGCTGTTGCTAAACTACAACTTCCAGCATGCCCTTTGGCTGTCTGTGCATGCTGTGGGTTGTAGTGATGCAAAAGCTGGAGCCCCACTGGTTGCAAATCACTGAGAGTTTGTTACTTAACTCAGTGTTTTGCAACCAGTGTGCCTCCAGTTGTTGCAAAACTACAACTCCCAGCATGCCCAGACAGCCGAAGGGCATATTGGGAGTAGCAGTTATGCAACAGCTGGAGGAGAACAGTTTGCAGAGCACTGTGTAGTGGTGTCCAGACTGTAGTCCTCCAGATGTTGCAAAACTGCAACTCCAAGCATGCTCAGGCATGCTGGAAGTAGTAGTTCGGCAACATCTTTAGAGCTGGATGTTGCCGAACTATAACTCCCAGCATGTCTGAGCAGGCTTGGAGTTGTAGGACTACAGATTGGGAACCACTTTATTAGTGGTCTGCAATCTGTGCCCTTAAAGATGTTGCATAACTACAACTCCCAGCAAGCCAAGACTGCCCAGACAAGCTAGGAGTTGTAGTTCTGCAACATCTGAAGGGCCAGATGTTACAGAACTACAACTCCCAGCATTCCTGGACAGTCTTGGCAAGCTGGGAGTTGTAGTTTTGCAACATCCTGAAGGGCACAGTGGTCCCAAAACTGTGGACCTCCAGATGTTGCAAAACTGCAACTCCCAGCATGCTCAGACGCCAAGGGCTGTCTGGGCATGCTGGGAGTTGTAGTATACAGGGTCCCAATACAGCAATGCATGTCGCTTTACGGCGATGTGCATTGCTGTAAAGGGCCCGACCGCAGCTGAAGAGGAACTCACCTGTCGCCACCGCCGCCTTCTTCATTGCCGGGATCCGGGTCTTCAGGGACGAGGTAAGTACCGGGGCCAGGCCCCAGCACTCCACTGTCCCCCGCCGCGTCCTCCAGTCTTCCTTCCGCACTCTCCAGGCTTCCAGGGGCCGGGGAGAGCGGGCGTAAGTAACCGCCTCCCCCTGCGATTGGTCGGTTAGTTCTAACCGACGGATCACAGGGGATAGGAGGAGGTGGCAGGCTTGCCACCTCGCTCCTAGCCTCCAGCATGGTCATGGCTGTCTGTGACAGCCAGCGATCATGCTAATTTAGTGGGCAGTCGGGTCCCAGAGACCCGATCAGCCCGGTATTGCCGCAAATCGCCGACATGGCCCCCCTCGCCGTTTGCCCTGGATCCTGAAATCCTTCAGCAGGGATCCGCTTCCGATCTCCGCCGGGTGCGTCCGGGTGCGTCCGGGGACGTCCTTGATCCTTAAATCCCAGGGTGCGGGGACCTCCCCGGACGTCCTGTGTCCTTAAGGGGTTAATGTTATATTGTTCAAATTTTTATCCCAAACCAGTCCCAGCCATTCAACAAGAAGCACCAGGACATGTTGAAGAGCCTTTGGAGTGTGAGATATCAGTAAGTGAAGGGGAGGACATTGTAATCGAGGAAATAGCAGAATCCAAACAGGAGAACATTCTTCATGAGCCAAGAAGAATGCAAGATGAACCACAGCATCTCCTTCCTTCTAATCTTGGCCTAAGTGAATCCCAACAAACTTTTTTGAATGATTTCATTCAACAACACTTTCAATTCATGGGTAGGTTAGATAAGCGGTTAGAAGGCATGGAGGCCTGTCTACAAACGCTTACTACTGCTGTAGTTGGGGGGACAAACAACATGAGCAACAGTTTAGCAATTATACCTCAGAACCTACAGCATACTCAATCTCCTTGGTTACATGTACCTCCCCAACGCACCACATTTCCTGGATCAATCTCTGGTGATTCTAATCAAGGGGTTAGTCTAATTTTGCTAACATGCTCCTCACCAATCTTGTTAAGTAGCCCAGAAAGTGTAGGATGCTTAAGAACCCCAAGCTTGGCTGATCCACATAGTGGCCTTTCACCAGTGCAATCAAGTGTTTCAAGCACATCTCCGACACTAAATCCCCTTGATTTATCAGTGCTACTTTCTTGTAAACTAAGGGCTGAATTACATTCTGAGCCTTTACCTGCTGGGCCTCCCATTTTGCATTCAAATGCATCATCCTTTTTGTTGGCATGCAAGAAGGAACTTTCACAGCCATCTGACCCAGTGGAAGCCACACATTCAACCAGACCATTGTTTCCTTCCCCCCCCAAAAAAAAAAAAATTTTTTTTTAAAAGTTAGCCACATATGTGTGTCTAAAATACAAAGGTCATGTCACTGTTAATGGGCTACTCCGGCACTAAGAAAATTTCTCCCCTATCAAGAGGATTGGGGATAATTTGCATGATCGTGGTGTTTCCGCTGCTGGGGTCAGCCGCAATCTCGCACTTAGCACCCCCGTTATCATGATGCGTGTTCACTCAGGGTCTGTTGTCTGCCGATCACGGGCACAGAGTATAGTCACGTAACTCATCTGGCCCCATGTGACGTCACACTCCGCCCTATCTATGCAAGCCTATGGGAGGGGGCGTTACGGCTGCCTCGCCCCCTTCCATAGACTTGCATTGAGGGTGCGGAGCATGACCTCACAGGGTGGCGGAGCTTTGACATCACTATACTCCCTGCCCGTGATTGCCAGTCATCATACCCGGAGCAAACAAGCTCCGGGGCTGATAACTGGGTGCTGCGTGCAACATTGCGGGGGTCCGTAGCGGACGAACACCATGATTAGGCAACTTATCAACTATCCTTTTGATAGGGGATGTACCTAGCGCGGAGTACCCCTTTAAGTGTGATCAATTTACTTGTTCGAGGTGTCCTCGGCTGTGAAAATTTTTACTTTAATCATCTGTTAATCAAAATATTATTGATAAAATGTTAGCACTTTTCATTTGTTTGGCAAAGGTTAGCCAACATCATATACAGCTTTAAAGTTTCAAGACTCTGCAATGTGTGATTTATTTTCAGACATAATTGTTTTATTTTATACAATTTTCCTTGTCCTAATGCAATATTTTGCCCTTCCAAATAAAGAGACATTTTTATTTACATAGTTTGAGCCAAAACATAAGCAAACAACAAAAACAAGAGCCACATTGGCAAGAGGGTGTGGTTAACATCCATTATGACTTAAACACAATTAGCAAAAACATGTTTTAAACAAAAAATGTCTGGAACAAGACTTAGAAATGGAAAAATGTTTTGGCTATTTCATTCCTACGTAAAATTCCAGCTTGACTGCTTTCATTACCAACCTCCCCGGGACAGTTAATATGTTCTTGCAGGTCTTCTGCAATTTCTACAGGAATTGCATTTGCTGTGGCTATATTATGCAACACACAGCAAGCAAGGATTATTTTACACACAAGTACAGGGTTATATAACATTGCCCAGCCCGTTACATCAAGGCAACGGAAGCGACTTTTGAGAAGCCCAAATACTCTCTCAATTTGGCTGCGTGTCCTGCGATGGGCCACGTTATACCTGCGTTGATCCTGATTTGGGGGATGTAAATATGGGTTGAGCAGCCATGGCATGAGGCGATATCCATTGTCTCCTGTAGGAAGAACATTATTGTAAATAATTTTAGTCACGTAGCTAAATAATTTGAATACAAGAACTTGCAACATCATAATCACAGACTCATAACATTTTGAGCATAGAAAAATCTCAACAGTAGCCCATCACAAACCATAACATAGCCTTTTGTATTATTGACAGGGTTAAAGGGGTTATCCAGGAAAAAATCTTTCATATATATAGCAATCAACTGGCTCCAGAAAGTTGAACAGATTTGTAAATTCCTTCTCTTAAAAAATCTTCATCCTTTCAGTACTTATGAGCTTCTGAAGTTAAGGTTGTTCTTTTCTGTCTAAGTGCTCTCTGATGACACCTGTCTCGGGAAACGCCAAGTTTAGAAGCAAATCCTCATAGCAAACCTCTTCTAAACTGGACGTTTCCCGAGACAGGTGTCATCAGAGAGCACAAAGACAGAAAAGAACAACCTTAACTTCAGAAGCTCATAAGTACTGAAAGGATTAAAGGAGTAGTCCAGTGGTGACTCAGTGGTGAACAACTTATCCCCTATCTTAAGGATAGGGAATAAGTTGCAGATCGCGGGGGGTCCGACCGCTGGGGCCCCCTGCGATCTCCTGTACGGAGCCCCGAGAGCTCGCGGGATGGGGGTGTGTCGACCTCCGCAATCTCCGGCTCTGCCATTGAGATGTATTGAGGGGGCGTGTCGGCCACCGCTTTGTGCGGGGGTCGACATCAGCTATCTGGCCGGAGAGCCGGGGCCCTGTACAGAGAGATCGCAGGGGGCCCCAGCGGTCGGACCCCCCGCGATCTCAAACTTATCCCCTATCCTTAGGATAGGGGATAAGTTTTTCACCACTGGACTACCCCTTTAAGATTTTTTAATATAAGTAATTTACAAATCTGTGTATAACAGAGAGATAGAAAAATGGAGCAACTCACCACACCGACCCAGGTATTCTTTGCAAGTGGTTCTTTATTCCATGTCTTCAACCATAGAAAACAAGTAGGGGAGAGTGCACGTGGGACGCGGGAGTGTCGTCTCGGTGACGGGACCGTTTGGCGCCGAGGCGCTTCGTCAGACCGGGATAGTGAGGTCACGGGAAGGGATGTGCTTTAAAACAGGTAAGACCCAGTGACGCTGCAGGTAAATTGCATCAGGGTTATTGTTGTGATGTGTACGCATGTGGGCAATAAGGCGGGGTGCCCCTACTCCAGTGGATTCAGGAATCCTACATCCCGGAACTCAATACTACATTATGCCTTCTCCCATCCCATACATACAAATAATGCAATCCCAAAGAGTCAATTTATAAGACTGAAAAGAATTAACAATAATTCAGATAAATACAAGGAACAAGCAGATGCCCTACAGGACAGACTACTAAGAAGAGAATATCCAGAGAAAGTACTTAAAGATGCTAGACAGACTGTAGATCAAATTCCTAGACACACTCTTATAAATTCACATAAAAACAAAAAAGATGATAATAATAGGTTCACATTCACTTTCAAGAATACTAATATCAATGAGATAATCAAGAAATCGATCCGCTAACATTGGTACATGTTACAGCAGGATGAGGATCTTCAATCCCTAACAGCATCAAATCCAATAGTTACACATCGTAAAAATATAACTATTCAGGATTTTTATTACAAAAAGAAAAAGAGTAAAAAAACCTAACACAAACTGGCTAACAGACTCTAGACCTGTAGGTATTTTTTCTTGTGGATCCTGTAAACAATGCAGAAATAATCTAAAAGGTAATGTGATCAAGTTAGGTGGGTGTAACATCAAGTTGAAGCAATTCTTTACCTGCAAGACAAGTTATGTAGTCTATTGTTTAGTCTGCACATGCGGGCGATTCTATGTGGGGAAAACTATCCGGCACCTCTACCATAGAGTTAGAGAGCATCTTAAGTCATTATCCACTGGAGTAGGGGCACCCCGCCTTTTCGCCCACATGCGTACACATCACAATAATAACCCTGATGATATCAAATTTGCAGGGATAGAACGTGTTGACAATGCCCCTAGAGGTGTGAACAGACACCAACAACTACAGAAAAGCGAGGCCAGATGGATTATCCGGACAGATGCCACTGGCCCGCTTGGGCTCAATGAGAAACAGGAATATGGAGCGTTATTATAAGATGTAATTATACTGTACTGTTTGTTCGCATGATAGGTAGTTGCTTTTAATGTTTGTACAATAAATTTTGTAATATGTTTTTGTACTTGAGTAGGGAGCCAATGACCTGCAATTTACCTGCAGTGTCACTTGGTCTTACCTATTTTAAAGCACACCCCTTCCCGTGACTTCCCTATCCCGGTCTGACGAAGCGCCTCGGCGCCAAACGGTCCCGTCACAGAGAGGATACCCCCAGCGTCCCACGTGCACGTCCTCCCCTGCTTGTTTTCTATGGTTGAAGACATGGAATAAAGAACCACTTGCAAAGAATACCTGGGTCGTGTGGTGAGTTGCTCCGTTTTACTATCTCTCTGTTATACACGTATTGAATTAACTTGCCCTAACGTAGAGCACCACTGAAGTCCCGCCAGCAGTTGCAAGGATAGACACAGGATAACCGAGTATATTACTATATCCTAAGTGGTAATAGAGGTGGTGCCGAGTCCTTCTTTATTTGAGTAATTTACAAATCTGTTTAACTTTCTGGAGCCAGTTGATCTATAGAAAAAACATATTTTCATGGAATACCCCTTTAAGTAAACTTACATAAATTCTTTGGAATGGTTGATATAGGCAAATAATAAATTGGTATCCAAAAAAGTTTTGCTATGTTCCAAATTGTAAAATTACATGTGTACCTTATAAAAAATATCCACATATGTCAGGGTAGGGTAAAAATAAGTTTGCACTCTATGGGTGCTGGATCCGGTTGGTGGTAGTGAAAATTAGGCGCTCCTGTATCCCAGCTGGACTCGGCCCGTATCTAATGCATTTCAATGAGCCAACTGGAGTCAAACGGTGACTTCGTTTGTCACATTTTTGACACCTATCTGCTTTTAGGACCGGACATAAAACAGTGGGATACCACGTTTTTTGTCCCGCTCCGAAAAGAGGATATGGGCCAAAAATTAGCAAAACAGTCACCGTTTGTCTACCATCGTCTCATTGAAATGCATTAGATATGGTCCGGGTCCGGATGGGATACGGGAGCGCCCGCTTTTCGCTCCCACCAACCGGAGCCAGCACACATACAGAGAAAACGTAGTGTGAACCTACCCTTATTGCTTATGTTTTTATTTTTAAAACATCAAAACCTTAAACACACCTTGGTATATAAAAAATCATGATTACAAAATTCGACACATTAAACACTTACCAAGCAAAAAAACATCACCAAAGTAGCCACTTTGTAAGAGTTCACCAATGCCACTGTTTCCTATAATGTATGAATCATGTGTCCCACCAGGATAGCGAGCAACGACGTCCAAAATTTCACTATTTGGCCCACAGATGATTTGAACATTGATGGAGTGGTACAATTTCCTATTGCGTTAACTGACCTCATCCGCACTAGGTGGCAAAAGCGCAACATGGCTGCAGTCAATTAGGCCTAAAATATTCGGAAAGCCATGTTTGCCATAGAAACTCTGTTTAATTCTGTTTTGTTCCAGGACACTGTAAGGCAATTTTATGTACTCTGTGCTAACAGAGCCAATAGCATCTACCACTTGCCGTAAGATAAGGCTGAAAGTGGGCTGTGAAAAGCCAAGTTTGCTGGCCACACAGTGCTGAAATGAACCAGTAGCTAGATAGTGGATGACCGATATTAACTTTGTCATCCCAGGGATAGCATTGGATCTTCTGGTGGTGAAGTCCAGCCCGTCTTGTATTTGCCTATATAATTGGGTAATGGTATATTTGTTTAGCCTAAAGTTTTTAAAGATTTCTTCATCTGTGAATGAATTTATGTTTAGCCTGGCTTTAAACAATCTTGGGCGCTGCTTCCATCACTTTTTCCAAGGTCTGTTGATGGAGGGAAAAATTAAAATGATTATTCCTTATCTGTGTCAGCTTGGCAAATGCCTAATAATGTTAAATTTCTTAGCTTTCTTATTGTTGTAAACCTTCTGCTCGATTTCTGTAAAGCTGTGTCTCTAATTTTTTCCACAGTTGCCCATAGCAAACAATCATCTGACTTATTTCATTTTTTTCAAGGCCTCGGCATAATGAAAGAAGCAATATGCTTATTTACAATGTGCAACAGGTAAACTTATCCTTTGGACATTTTATTAAAACTTGCCCACAATAATTGTGTAACAATGTTAAAGTGGTACTCCCGTCTTTTATTTTTTATTTTTATTTTTTATCAACTGTTGACAGTAAGTGAAACCTATTTTTAAATTTTGGATCTGGAACTAATTATAATCGTTCCTGGATTCTATAGGGGCTTGACACTACAGAGGAAATGCTTTTAATTGAAAATGTATATCATGTCACGACTAGAGATGAGCGAGCTTTTCAAAAATTCGATTCGGACGATTCGCCGAATTTTCCCAAAAAGTTTGTTTCGATCCGAATTTGTTCGCGGCGAATCAAAATTAAAAAAGGCTATTTCTAGCCTACATACAGCCTCTATAGGGGTATAGAACACTTTGCTGCGTCCTAAAACGCATATGGAGTGTGCTGGGGTAGTGAAATAATACTGTTATTCAGAATAGCATGCAGATTACCAGCATCGCTCTTAGAATCACTGCCGCACAGCAGCACAATGACAGAGCCTGGTGGTGGCATCAGTGTCAGGAGACCATATAGTGACTGAATGACATAGCGTGGACATGTTGGCAGCAAGAGGAGACCATTTAGTGGCTGAATGGCACAGCGTGGAGTTGGCTGATGCACTAGTACACTACACACCAGGGCTTCACAATCCCCCCCCCAAAAAACAACACAATATATGACATTTTTGACAAAGATTTCTCATTGGTAGCACCCGCTATCCAAAAATTTGAAATTAACAGACCCAGGCCCCACCTCTGCGGAATCAGTAACCCATATATTGCCTGCATGACACAGCCTGGAGTTGGCTGATGCACCAGTACACACCAGGGCTTCACAATCCCCCCTCCAAAAACAACACAATGAGAAATTTTTAACAATGATTTCTCATAGGTAGCACCCGCTATCCAAAAATCAGAAATTTCCAGACCCAGGCCTCACCTCTGCGGCATCAGGAACCCATATATTGCCTGAAGGACACAGCCTGGAGTTGGCTGATGCACCAGTACACACCCGGGCTTCACAATCCCCTCCAAAAAACAACAACATTTATGAAATTTTTTAAAGAAATACCTTTGTGTAAGAACAAGCGCATATCCAACAGTTCACAAGACTCTATAATGCAGGACGGTGGACCACCCAAAGACATTCTTCTCAAAAATTATAAACCACACAATGTTTGAAATTTTTTTTACAAAAACTAATTCAATATGTGTGTAAGCGCATCTGTCTCCAAAAGATCAGATCACCAAAGGACTTTTTTCGCCCAAAATGATGAAGCAGAGTTAATCACTGTCCGTTTTTTTTTTCATTAAAAAATCACACGCAACAAGCGTTCCGTTGTGTAACGATTAGCATTCTGGAAAATTCAATTTTATTACCGATAAAATTATCAGTAAATAAAAAAAAAAACACTACCCAAGAGTGTTTAATTACCCCATACATTAAACCAGGAGCAGTCAGGAGTAGGCCTCAGCAGTACCCAAGAGGTTTTATTAACCCCCTACCTTTGCACAATCAATTGCGAGATTGAGCAATACCAGGTGTGTTATGCCCTCCGATTTCCGGGGCTGCAGGCGCGCTCCACTGAACGGATTAGCGTGTCTCTATCTTTCATCGACCGGTGCTGGTAACCCGCTAACTCCCGGAAAGGTAAGCTGCCGCAAAGCAGGTGGTCTCCCCCGGGCACGTTTGGCTCCAGAATTTCCACTACTGCCACACCACGCTGACTGCCAACCGTGCTACCGCCTTGCTGACTCAAGGGCAACCTGCAACTCTCTTCTCCCGATGATGAACCCCCCTTCTCCTGAGATCAAGCAATAACAGGTGTGTTATGCCCTCAGATGTCCGGGGCCTCAGGCGTGCTCCACTGAACGGATTAGGGTGTGTCCATCTTTTTTGGTAGCACCCGCAATACAAAAATGTTTAATTCCCAGACCCAGGCCCCTCCTCTGCGGCATCAGGAACCCATAGATTGCCTGAAAGACACAGCCTGGAGTTGGCTGATGCACGAGTACACACCAGGGCTTCACAATCCACCCCAAAAAATCGCAAAATTTTATGGAAATTGTCCGACAAAATACCTGTTTTTTAAAAACAAGTGCATATACAGCAGTTCAGAAGACTCGATAATGCAGGATGGTGGACCACCAAAAGACATTCTTCTCAAAAATAATAAACCACACAATGTTTGAAATTTGGTTAATAAAATTATTACATGTGTGTAAGCGCATCTGTCTCCAAAAAATCAGATGACAAAAAGATTCTAATCGCCAAAAATGATTAAGCAGAGTTAATCCCTCTCCATCTCTTTATTTTTTTCATAAAAAAATCACACGCAACAAGCGTTCCGTTGTGTAACGGTTAGCATTCTGTAAAATTCAATTTTATTACGAATAAAATTATCAGTAAATTTAACAATAACACTACCCAAGAGTGTTTAATTACCCCATACATTGCACCAGGAGCAGTCAGGAGTAGGCCTCAGCAGTACCCAAGAGGCTTTAATAACCCCTTACCTTGCCCGATCAATTGCGAGATCGAGCAATAACAGGTGTGTTATGGCCTCAGATGTCCTGGGCCGCACTAGCACTCCACTGAACGGATTAGCGTGTCTCTATCTTTCAAGGACAGGTGCGTCTTGCACGCTGAAACCAGTTCGTGATAGGGATCTGGGATTGCAACTTTTTAACCTTAAAACGAGGAATTACCAGTAAGTGAGGGTCATAAGCTGGCGTTGATTAAGTCCCTGCCCTTTGTACACACCGCCCGTCGCTATAAGCGATTGGATTAGTTAGTGAGTTGGTTAGTGAGGTCCTCGGATCGGCCCAGGCGGGGTAGGAGAAGGCCCTGGCAGAGCGCCGAGAATTTAACGATCATTGTTGAAATTTGCATTAAGCATGTATTTAGCTACTGCTAAACATACAAAAATTTAAGGCCCAAGGCCAGAGGCACCAGGGAGGCAAGTAGTTCCTGAAAGACACAGAATGAGTCTGAGCATGCATTTGCAGTACCCAAGAGGTTTTCATAACCCCTTACATTTAAAGATCAATGTTTACATTTGCATTAAGCATGTATTTGTCACGATGCCGGCTGGCAGGAGGTGGATCCTCTGTGCCAGAGAGGGATGGCGAGGACCGTGCTAGTGGACCGGTTCTAAGTCACTACTGGTTTTCACCAGAGCCCGCCGCAAAGCGGGATGGTCTTGCTGCGGCGGTAGTGACCAGGTCGTATCCACTAGCAACGGCTCACCTCTCTGGCTGCTGAAGATAGGCGCGGTACAAGGGAGTAGACAGAAGCAAGGTCGGACGTAGCAGAAGGTCGGGGCAGGCAGCAAGGATCGTAGTCAGGGGCAACGGCAGGAGGTCTGGAACACAGGCTAGGAACACACAAGGAAACGCTTTCACTGGCACGATGGCAACAAGATCCGGCAAGGAAGTGCAGGGGAAGTGAGGTGATATAGGGAAGTGCACAGGTGATCAGACTAATTGAAACCACTGCGCCAGTCAGCGGCGCAGTGGCCCTTTAAATCGCAAAGACCCGGCGCGCGCGCGCCCTAAGGAGCGGGGCCGCGCGCGCCGGGACAGGACCGACGGGGAGCGAGTCAGGTACGGGAGCCGGGGTGCGCATCGCGAGCGGGCGCTACCCGCATCGCGAATCGCATCCCGGCTGGAGGCGGTATCGCAGCGCCCCGGGTCAGTGGATCTGACCGGAGCGCTGCAGTGAGGAGAGTGTAGCGAGCGCTCCGGGGAGGAGCGGGGACCCGGAGCGCTCGGCGTAACAGTACCCCCCCCCTTGGGTCTCCCCCTCTTCTTAGAGCCTGAGAACCTGAGGAGCAGACTTTTGTCTAGGATATTGTCCTCAGGTTCCCAGGATCTCTCTTCTGGACCACAACCCTCCCAATCCACTAAAAAAAAGGTTTTCCCTCTGACCTTTTTGGATGCCAGAATTTCTTTGACGGAGAAGATGTCCGAGGAGCCGGAAACAGGAGTGGGAGGAACAGATTTGGGAGAGAAACGGTTGATGATAAGTGGTTTAAGAAGAGAAACGTGAAAGGCATTAGGAATACGAAGAGAAGGAGGAAGAAGAAGTTTGTAAGAGACAGGATTAATCTGGCACAAAATTTTGAAAGGACCAAGATAGCGTGGTCCCAACTTGTAGCTAGGGACACGGAAGCGGACATATTTAGCGGAGAGCCATACCTTGTCTCCAGGGGAAAAAATGGGAGGAGCTCTTCTTTTCTTATCCGCGAACTTCTTCATGCGTGATGAAGCCTGTAAGAGAGAATTTTGGGTCTCTCTCCATATGATGGAGAGGTCACGAGAAATTTCATCCACAGCGGGCAGACCAGAGGGCAACGGGGTAGGGAGGGGGGGAAGAGGGTGACGGCCGTACACCACGAAAAATGGGGATTTGGAGGAAGATTCAGAGACTCTGAAGTTATACGAGAATTCGGCCCATGGAAGAAGATCTGCCCAGTCATCCTGGCGGGAGGAAACAAAATGTCGTAAATAATCACCCAAGACCTGGTTAACTCTTTCTACTTGTCCATTGGATTGAGGATGATATGCAGAAGAAAAATTTAATTTAATCTTGAGTTGTTTACAGAGAGCCCTCCAGAATTTAGACACGAATTGGACGCCTCTATCCGAGACGATCTGCGTAGGCAACCCGTGAAGACGAAAAATGTGTACAAAAAATTGTTTAGCCAACTGAGGCGCTGAAGGAAGACCAGGAAGAGGGATGAAATGTGCCATTTTGGAGAATCGATCAACGACCACCCAAATAACAGTGTTGCCACGGGAAGGGGGTAAATCAGTAATAAAATCCATACCAATCAGAGACCAAGGCTGTTCGGGGACAGGCAGAGGATGAAGAAAACCAGCGGGCTTCTGGCGAGGAGTCTTATCCCGGGCACAGATAGTGCAGGCTCGCACAAAGTCCACAACATCCGTCTCCAGAGTCGGCCACCAATAGAAGCGAGAGATGAGTTGCACAGATTTCTTGATGCCTGCATGACCTGCGAGATGGGAGGAGTGACCCCATTTGAGGATTCCGAGGCGTTGGCGTGGAGAAACAAAGGTCTTTCCTGGAGGAGTTTGCCTGATGGAGGCTGGAGAAGTGGAAATCAGGCAGTCAGGAGGAATGATGTGTTGCGGAGAGAGTTCAACTTCAGAAGCATCCGAGGAACGAGAGAGAGCATCGGCCCTAATGTTCTTATCGGCAGGCCGAAAGTGAATTTCAAAATTAAATCGGGCAAAGAACAGAGACCACCTGGCCTGGCGAGGATTCAGCCGTTGGGCAGACTGGAGGTAGGAGAGGTTCTTGTGATCGGTGTAAATAATAACTGGAAATCTTGATCCCTCCAGCAGATGCCTCCATTCCTCAAGTGCTAATTTAATGGCTAGAAGCTCTCGATCCCCGATGGAGTAGTTCCTCTCCGCCGGAGAGAAGGTCCTAGAAAAAAAACCACAAGTAACAGCATGCCCGGAAGAATTTTTCTGTAGAAGGACAGCTCCAGCTCCCACTGAGGAGGCATCAACCTCCAATAGGAAGGGTTTGGAAGGGTCAGGTCTGGAGAGCACGGGAGCCGAAGAAAAGGCAGACTTGAGCCGTTTAAAGGCGTCTTCCGCTTGAGGAGGCCAAGACTTGGGATCGGCATTTTTTTTGGTTAAAGCCACGATAGGAGCCACAACGGTAGAAAAATGTGGAATAAATTGCCTGTAATAATTGGCGAACCCCAAAAAGCGTTGAATAGCACGGAGTCCGGAGGGGCGTGGCCAATCTAAGACGGCAGAGAGTTTGTCTGGATCCATTTGTAGTCCCTGGCCAGAGACCAAGTATCCTAGGAAAGGAAGAGATTGGCATTCAAACAGACATTTCTCTATTTTGGCATAGAGTTGATTGTCACGAAGTCTCTGAAGAACCATACGGACATGCTGGCGGTGTTCTTCTAGATTGGCAGAAAAAAATCAGGATATCGTCCAGATATACAACAACACAGGAGTATAAAAGATCACGAAAAATTTCATTAACAAAGTCTTGGAAGACGGCAGGGGCGTTGCACAGGCCAAAGGGCATGACCAGATACTCAAAGTGTCCATCTCTGGTGTTAAATGCCGTTTTCCACTCATCCCCCTCTCTGATGCGGATGAGATTATAAGCACCTCTTAAGTCCAGTTTGGTAAAGATGTGGGCACCTTGGAGGCGATCAAAGAGTTCAGAGATGAGGGGTAGGGGGTAGCGGTTCTTAACCGTGATTTTATTAAGACCGCGGTAGTCAATGCAAGGACGTAGGGAGCCATCTTTTTTGGACACAAAGAAAAATCCGGCTCCGGCAGGAGAGGAGGATTTACGGATAAAGCCCTTTTTAAATTTTCCTGGACGTATTCAGACATGGCAAGAGTCTCTGGGGCGGATAGAGGATAAATTCTGCCCCGGGGTGGAGTAGTGCCCGGGAGGAGGTCGATAGGACAATCATAAGGCCTGTGAGGAGGTAGAGTCTCAGCTTGTTTTTTGCAAAAAACATCCGCAAAGTCCATATAGGCCTTAGGGAGACCGGTCACAGGAGGAACCACAGAGTCACGGCAAGGGTTACTGGGAACCGGTTTTAGGCAGTCCTTGGAACAAGAGGGCCCCCAACTCTTGATCTCCCCAGTGGACCAATCCAGGGTTGGGGAATGAAGTTGAAGCCAGGGAAGTCCAAGGAGAATTTCAGAAGTGCAATTGGGGAGGACCAAAAGTTCAATCCTCTCGTGGTGAGATCCGATGCACATTAGAAGGGGCTCCGTGCGGAAACGTATGGTACCGTCCAATCTTTCATTGTTTACACAATTGATGTAGAGGGGTCTGGCGAGACTGGTCACTGGGATGTTGAACCTGTTGACGAGAGAGGCCAAAATAAAATTTCCTGCAGATCCGGAGTCCAAGAAGGCCATAGTAGAGAAGGAGAAGGCAGAGGCAGACATCCGCACAGGCACAGTAAGACGTGGAGAAGCAGAGTAGACATCAAGGACTGTCTCACCTTTGTGCGGAGTCAGCGTACGTCTTTCCAGGCGGGGAGGACGGATAGGACAATCCTTCAGGAAGTGTTCGGTACTAGCACAGTACAGGCAGAGGTTCTCCATGCGGCGTCGTGTCCTCTCTTGAGGTGTCAGGCGAGACCGGTCGACCTGCATAGCCTCCACGGCGGGAGGCACAGGAACGGATTGCAGGGGACCAGAGGAGAGAGGAGCCGAGGAGAAGAAACGCCTCGTGCGAACAGAGTCCATATCCTGGCGGAGCTCCTGACGCCTTTCGGAAAAACGCATGTCAATGCGAGTGGCTAGGTGAATGAGTTCATGAAGATTAGCAGGGATTTCTCGTGCGGCCAGAACATCTTTAATGTTGCTGGATAGGCCTTTTTTAAAGGTCGCGCAGAGGGCCTCATTATTCCAGGATAATTCTGAAGCAAGAGTACGGAATTGTACGGCATACTCGCCAACGGAAGAATTACCCTGGACCAGGTTCAACAGGGCAGTCTCAGCAGAAGAGGCTCGGGCAGGTTCCTCAAAGACACTTCGGATTTCCGAGAAGAAGGAGTGTACAGAGGCAGTGACGGGGTCATTGCGGTCCCAGAGCGGTGTGGCCCAAGACAGGGCTTTTCCAGACAGAAGGCTGACTACGAAAGCCACCTTAGACCTTTCAGTGGGAAACTGGTCCGACATCATCTCCAAGTGCAGGGAGCATTGGGAAAGAAAGCCACGGCAAAACTTAGAGTCCCCATCAAATTTATCCGGCAAGGATAGGCGTAAACCAGAAGCGGCCACTCGCTGCGGAGGAGGTGCAGGAGCTGGCGGAGGAGATGATTGCTGAAGCTGTGGTAGTAACTGCTGTAGCATAACGGTCAGTTGAGACAGCTGTTGGCCTTGTTGCGCTATCTGTTGTGACTGCTGGGCGACCACCGTGGTGAGGTCAGCGACAACTGGCAGAGGAACTTCAGCGGGATCCATGGCCGGATCTACTGTCACGATGCCGGCTGGCAGGAGGTGGATCCTCTGTGCCAGAGAGGGATGGCGAGGACCGTGCTAGTGGACCGGTTCTAAGTCACTACTGGTTTTCACCAGAGCCCGCCGCAAAGCGGGATGGTCTTGCTGCGGCGGTAGTGACCAGGTCGTATCCACTAGCAACGGCTCACCTCTCTGGCTGCTGAAGATAGGCGCGGTACAAGGGAGTAGACAGAAGCAAGGTCGGACGTAGCAGAAGGTCGGGGCAGGCAGCAAGGATCGTAGTCAGGGGCAACGGCAGGAGGTCTGGAACACAGGCTAGGAACACACAAGGAAACGCTTTCACTGGCACGATGGCAACAAGATCCGGCAAGGAAGTGCAGGGGAAGTGAGGTGATATAGGGAAGTGCACAGGTGATCAGACTAATTGGAACCACTGCGCCAATCAGCGGCGCAGTGGCCCTTTAAATCGCAAAGACCCGGCGCGCGCGCGCCCTAAGGAGCGGGGCCGCGCGCGCCGGGACAGGACCGACGGGGAGCGAGTCAGGTACGGGAGCCGGGGTGCGCATCGCGAGCGGGCGCTACCCGCATCGCGAATCGCATCCCGGCTGGAGGCGGTATCGCAGCGCCCCGGGTCAGTGGATCTGACCGGAGCGCTGCAGTGAGGAGAGTGTAGCGAGCGCTCCGGGGAGGAGCGGGGACCCGGAGCGCTCGGCGTAACAGTATTTAGCTACTACTAAACATCAAAAAATTATAGGCCCAAGGCCTGAGGCACCAGGGAGGCACGTAGTTTGTGAAAGACACAGAATGAGTCTGGAGCAGTCATTCGCAGTACCCAAGAGGGTTTCATAACCCCTTACATTTAAAGATCAATGTTGACATTTGCATTAAGCATGTATTTAGCTACTGCTAAACTTCAAAAAATTATAGGCCCAAGGCCAGAAGCATCAGTTTTCCCCATATTAGGAGCATAGTTGTCCCCCAGATTAGGCAGCATAGATGTCCCCCAGATTAGGCAGCATAGATGTCACCCAGATTAGGCAGCATAGATGTCCACCAGATTA